>NC_080670.1:214448079-214498079 GCF_030247195.1 Topomyia yanbarensis | reverse complement strand
GTGCGCAAAAATCGTCCAATTATCTGGTTCCCCGTCTTACCGTTCATCTGAGTCTCCGGCGTTACTCCATCCCTTGAATCGCATTCGAATCGATTTTTAATTTACAATCGCCATGTTCTAGGAATCTCACTTTCATTCGGTAGGTTCAAGTCTGGATGAATTGCTATTCTTCTACCCACACGCGCGACGCCCGGCACTCACGAGCAGCGAAGTAGGCTGGAAAACAGAGTTTGCCTGCTTCCCGACACCAAACGTCAAAATTAAACTGACTGTGTGTGTGCGTTGTTCTGTGTCTACCGTAGCCGGGCCAGAGGTGGATTCATGCGGCACCTACCACCAACCAGTCAGTGAAGGTCAAAGGAGAAAGTTGCCTGCCAGGGTTCATTGGGGGCTAAACAGAGCTATGTTTTATGTTTTCCTCGGTCAGCACACACACAGACACTGGAATTTGAGAAAACAAAAAGGGGAAACAGCGTAGAATGTGAATTGCGACACAGCAGATGTTCGGTTTTGGGCTGGTAGTAGCAGGTAGTTTGTGTTGTGTTGTCACCTGTGAAGAGCAACGTGGCTGAAAAGCGAAACAGGTGGTGGTTACGATTCTGATTGGAAAATGTTGAAGAGTGAGGAGGAATAGACGGAAAAGTGGAGTTAAAAAAAGTGTTAGTTTATTTTGTGAGTGTAGTTTAAGAATTTAGTGATTGTCAGATTGCGCTTCAAGTAATCGAAGGTTAAAGTATTGGACAGTAAATTTGTTAACCAAGTATTTCCGTTAAATGTTTAAGATTGAGGTTGTTTTGTGCATGTTTGAAGCAATAGAAAAAAAGTGATGAGAGTTAATTCTGCGCACTAGTTGCGGAAACTAACGAAACCCCACGAAACCAGGATTTTCTGACAGAGTTGCGGCTAGGAAACGCGGATATGCAGTTGGGCAAATTAACATCGGAAAAGCAAACTTCAAGTGAATGGAATACTATCAAAGTGATGTCTGCAAAAACGAGCTTTACTACGCATTCAGTCACATCGTGCTGCTGCTATTAAGTTTAGGACCGGATGTGAAAATAGAGTAAATTTCATCTATAAAGATATGACACCTCCCAACTTTCCCCAGTTTCTCTCGATCGAAAATTATCGAGAAATAGTTAAAAGGCAATTTTCGAGGAAAAAAATTGACCAAAACCACCTTCAATGTCCAGGCAATGGAAGAAAATTTCCGCTGCAATTGCTGAGGAACTTGTTCGCATTAAAAATGAGGTTCGAAAATTCATCCGAAAGATTGATTGATATTGATAAAAAAACAATATATTCTTTTGAAAGTACAATAGGGTTACCATCTCTGGTGAGTCTTTGAGTTGGGGATTACCCCTTGATCACAGAGAACAGACATCCATGATCGAACAAAAATATTTAAAAAACGTGTGTAAACATTTGAATTAATATACGATAAACACTAGCGCCGCCACATCAACCTATCCCAACTATCCGTCAAATCCATTCCGGAACCGGTTCGAAATCCTGAATGGATTCAGTATGGAATCTTGCTCAAAGAAAACAACCGATTTCGACTCTATCGGTTGATGCATTTGAGCTGGAATTCATTCTGGAAGAGGAATAGTCTAATCCACGATTTCAACTTCCCGACCGTTTTGACGTTTGCTGCGGGTGGAATGACAGCTGTTGTTTTTTTCTTGCTGAGTATATTTTGCACTCGCACCAGTGTTTTGATTGTTTACATTTTATTGAAACGATTTGCAGCAGTTATTTTCCGTTATTAAATAATTTGTTATTTCATTGAGCGCGACAATCGGCCAGTTTACACTGTATATTAGATCAAAGACGAGTAGCTTTGTTTAGAGCTTACAGTCAAAGAATATCGTTATTTGTGAGTGAAATTAATATTGTTCTTGGTACCTCTTTGTCTTCCGATGTGTAAAATCTAACAACAGCTAACAGGACGTTTATTTATCGATTGATACAGGTAATGGACATCGATAGCAACCAAATTGACGTTTTCCAATTATCCAGTTATGCTCAGAAACTGCCGAAGAGCAACCCGAATGTGTACCAGAGGTACATCGATAAAATTAAAGTTATTGGAAACATTGATCCATACTGTATAAAATTTCGGCTGTGCGATCTACCAACATCCGTGACAACTGGAAGTGTTGTTGATTTTTTAATAAACTTTCGATCGCCGTATACTGGCAATTCAATGAAAAATAGCCGTAGTTTGGAAGGTTACAAAAAATTTGAAAGCGGATTTGTGCATACGGTCGAAGGCATGATAATAGAGGGAAAATACGTTGTTGTGGGAAAGGTAAGCCTTATCAATAAAATAGTTTCACTTGCTAGTTCTATAGAAAACATTCGAAAATTCTTTGTTTAGGTGGTCCATTCAATGCGGATGAACGAAAAAATGTTGCAACCATGGATTATAATTGATAACCGAGGGACGATTTTGTCCTCACACTGCAATTGTGTTGCTGGTGTCAGTGAAACCTGCTCCCATGTGAGTGCCATACTCTACTACTTGGCTAATTTGCATGCGCAGTCGACGGACAGACGGGTATGTGATAATTTAAGTTTTAAATGGAACTATCGTTCAATGGGTTCCAAGTTCAATAACATACGGCGGAACGGTTCGAAATCCTTAGTGAATCCCGTATGGAGTCCAGCTCAGGGTTGTTAATACGATACATTTTTCGCGATAATTTATCGGCATTACTCGTTAACGATAATGTATCGTCATCGAAAACTCCGTTAACGATAATGTATCGTCGCCTTCATCGTCATCGTCGATAAATGTATCGTCGTTTTCATCGTCATCGTCGGTTCATCGGTTATCGCGATACATTTTGCGTTACTTTCCCGTTTATTGGAGTTGAAGTTGATGCGGTTAACTTTCAGTTGTTTAGAAATAAATACCTATTGAAGGACATATTGTTGGCAGTTGAAAATCAATAGTTTTGGACATTTTCTATGCACAGCGGAGTCCGATGATGCGTCAAAGAGAATTTTTTTTCAACTTTTCGGGAAAGTGTATTATACTGAAGGGAAAGTTGTTGGCAGTTGAAAATCAATAATTTTGGACATTTTCAATACGCAGAAGGGTCCGACGATGTGTCAAAATGGATTTTTTTTTTAATTTTTCGAGTAAGTTGGCGCACAGAAGAGTCCCAGGTGCACAGTTCGACAAAAAGGTGATCAAAATTGTTTTGACCATGAAGAAACAAATTTTGAGCTATTGTGTAGTTAGTAATTTTTATCACGCAAAGACATATATTGAAAAAAACTACTAAACCACTATTATTAGGCCATTCACAAATTATACTACACATTTAAGTCGTGTGGTGATTACCAGATTTTATTATAATTTTAATTTAAACTAGATTTTGAATTTTAAAAAGGAGAATATACATATTTCCAATGTATATTTTTTCTAGTTGGGAAGCTTTTAGCCCCCTCCACCGTTTCTTCTCTCCACTATGTAACAAGATGCTTCATGCTTCCTTCTTTTACCCTCAAATATGTAGTGTAATTTATGAATGACCTCATAATAGAGTTTTAGTCGTTTTTGAATACAGTGAAGACCCGTTTTTATCAGCCCCTAGGTGAATTGACATTGACAAAATCGGCACATATTTTTTCTGGTTCTGAAGAGACGATGTCGAAACGCAAACACCAAGACTAATATATTTTTTCCTTTCTTTTTAATAAACCGCAGTGGTTACAATAATCTTCTTTAGTCCCTCGACAAAGCCTCATAACCCGTTCTTATTATTTAGTAAAAATTTCCCTTAGGAGGTCTTACAGTACAGTAGTATTATTTTTGTATATTTTGCAGTATATATAGTGTTTGTTTTACAGATTCGTCTTGGTGAAGCTATACCTGCGGAAATTTGTGGCTTCCATACCAAAACATTTCTTTTTGGACACTAAATCATTTGATAACTTCTATGTTGTAAGAGATACAAATAAAGTAACATTACAAAAATTTTGTATTTTCTTATGTTGAACGAAATCTTGGAACATTTTGAAATTCTACAAAATTACCAGGAAAAGTATTTTGAAATAAGCAATTTTGTGGGGTATATCAAATAAATCTTCACAAACGTATAATTAAATCGACAGATAGACACATAGTCTCTTCAGCGAAAATAATATTAAAGATATTCTCAACAACTTTGCCAAAAAAAGGTTTTTTTTATTTTCATTTAAATGACCAAACAAAAACTTGCTTCTCAGCTTTAGAGGGATTAATCACCTAACTAGTACTTTTTAAATGCAAAAAAATATAAATAAACTTTGCTGAAGACACTATAGCTAAAAATGTTTTTCGTGGTTCAAAGAACTTCTTTCACCTTTTTGCCATTTTGGAAACACTGTGCACTGGTGGATTCTCCTGTGAATTGAAAATGTCCAAAACTATCCATTTTCAACTGCCAACAACCTGCCCTTCAATATAAAAAGTTTGCGAAAAGTTGGAAAAAAATCTATTTTGACGCACCGACGGTACATGCCCAAAACTATTGATTTTCACTTATTAATAACTTCTTCAATATAATAAACTTTCCCTAAAAGTTGAAAAAAAATCCATTTTGACACATCGTCGTACCCCCTGTGTATTGAAAATGCCCAAAACTATTGATTGTCAACTGCTAATAACATTCCCTTCAATATAAAACACTCCCGAAAAGTTGACAAAAAATTCCATTTTTACACATCGTCTAACCCCCCTGTGCATAGAAAATGTCCAATACTATTGATTTTCAACTGCCAACAACATGTCCTTTAATAGTTACTTATTTCTAAACAATTGAAAGTTAACCGTATCAACTTCAACTCCAATAAACGGGAAAGTAACGCAAAATGTATCGCGATAACCACCGATGAATTATCGACGATGACTATGAATCCGACGATACATTATCGTTAACGGAGTTTCCGATGACGTTGACTGGTGGTTAACGTTATCGACGATGACGATTAATTATCGATTAACAACCCTGGTCCAGCTACATTAATGCAACCAAAATCGTACAAGTCAAGATGTTTTGACTTGATATGAGACTTCATATTTTGGAAGATAGTATCCCAGGCAGTTGTCTAATAAATCAAGGCTTTCTGGATAGTGAAAACAGAATCTCGGAATTGCCCTGCTAGGCGGCGCTATTACGCATGCAAATATTCAATACATGTTAAAATCATTATTTATCCCAAGGTCATAATTATATAGAGGAGTACGGTTTTGATTAGAATTATTTTATATTGAAGCTAAAGAACTCGGGATAGGAATTTGAAGGAAATTAAAATTTGATAAATGAAAAATTAAATGCATATTTTGATGACGTCAATATAATATATTTTATTAATTTCAGACTACCGTAACAGGTATGCCAGCATACTGGCGCCAACCACCTAAAAGGATTAAAGAAGATGTATATAAACAGGTTCAAGATACTGATTATGGGAAGGAGATCAAAAAATTTCATGACAGTACGTACACAAAAAGCAAGGAAGATTTTGTGGGTTTGCTGAAAACAATTGCTAGAGCTGGCGGAGATGCTGTTATACTGAACCGGATTTGCGATTGCACAAATTACGTATGCGTTAATTGCAAAGAATCAAATATTCCCACTCGTTTCTTCTACAACAAAAATATAATGCTGCAGAATTACTATTCTCCTGCGAATGAGACTAAAACATTGGCTGAGCTTCGAGCTATCGCAAATCAAATTCAACTTCAGCTCAGTGATTTAGACGTGCAAATAGTAGAAAAATGCACAAGGCGACAAAATGAATCTGAATTATGGCATTGGGTGCGGATTGGCAGAATAACTGCATCAATTCTCGAAGAAGTAGTTAATGCATCGCATGAATTTCCTCCTCCCAAGCGCACACTTATTAAAAAAATTTGTCACCCGTATTTGATGAAATGTGATACACCAGCTCTAGCATACGGCCGGAGAAACGAAAAAACTGCAAAACATCACATAGAAAACGTGCTATCAGAAAGTCACGATAACGTTCAACTACTAGATTGCGGGATTTTTCTTGATTGTGAAAACCCTTTTTTAGCTGCCTCACCAGATGGCGTAGGCCAATGCATTTGCTGTGGACAATTCGTAATTGAAATCAAATGTCCTTACAGATTGGACAAGAAGAGCTCCTTAGACGAACAACTAAGCTTACAGGATCTTGCACACAAACCAAATTCGTTCATTCGATACGATGGAAATGAATTTCATATTGTCAAAACGCACGCCTACTATTATCAGATTCAATCCCAAATATTTTTAACTTCGTCGGAATTTGCATATTTACTAGTTTGGAGTAAAACAGAAAGTGTTATTATAAAAGTTGAAAAAGATCCTGGACTATGGAACTATTGCATCTACAGAAGTAAACAATATTTTCGTAGTATCATCCTTCCTGAGCTCCTTAGTAATTTTTTCACGAACAAGCTACTATCGTAGGAGTATAACGCATGTAATAATTAAGATTGTTTTACCTGACGCAGTGAAAACGAAGACAATCATGACTATCAATAAGTTATAATGGTTTGTTGTTGCTTTTTAAAATAACATTATTCGAACTGCTATCCTGATCTTTTTTATAAATCTCTTAAGCGGCCCGTACACGTTCAATATCGATATATATATATATATATATATATATATATATATATATATATATATATATATATATATATATATATATATATATATATATATATATATATATATATATATATATATATATATATATATATATATATATATATATATATATATATATATATATATATATATATATATATATATATATATATATATATATATATATATATATATATATATATATATATATATATATATTATTCATTAATTGCATACACTGGTAGAAATTCAACTGTAAATTCTATTTGCTTAACGCATATAAAATTTTAATTAAAAAGAATACTTAATGTATCAAGCAAACACAAATGTTTTATGTGCCTACAAATTGTTTATGCGTACACATAAGTTATATGTGTGAATTGTTATAAAATCGATTTATACTATTAATATATGCAATGTGAAGGTATTTCTTATTACTTTATATAGATTTATGTTCCAGTAAATACTCTATATTTTGTCACTATTACAAAAATATGTGTACATTTTGACGACTTATCCCAGTCAAACTCATTGCAGAACCGGCTTGGAATCCTGAAAGGATTCTAGCTCAAACACAAAAACCAATCCCGACTCAATCGGTTGTTGCATTTCATTTGGATGCCATACAGAATCCATTCAGGATTCCGAATCAAATTCAAATTCCGTTTGAACGAGATGAAGTAGCTTCATATTTCTCAGTAAGTTCATCCGAAAAATGAGCCATGCTGGCTGGTTCTAGATAGTATTCCGGCTCTAGGGAGATAACCGACTCTAATTGGAATCGTTTGTGGCACTGGAGCCGGAATGGGAATTAGAACCAGCCTAAATTCTGACTCATTTTCCGGTTGATCATCCTGGGTTTTTATCGAAACATACTTACTTGCGACACTAAGAAAGAACCTTCGGTGTGGACGTTTTCACAATAGTAGAGTTCAAGGAATGAAGTAAAAAAATGTTTTCTATAGTTTTCTTGTTTCAACAAGCATTTAATGCATTATAGATCGGTTAAAATTAACTAATATACAGGCCAAACGAACAATCAAATCAACGGCATTCATTCCATTTTCGAATCGTCTCAAAGAGTCGACTAGAATTGTTCCTTTAAGGTAAGTAAATTTGGCTTTCAGAACACCAATTATTCGTTCTACATGAACTCTAAGCGACGTGATTTGTTTATCTCTCTCGATATTCAACGGATTTAATTGAGTATCTTTTCTAAGAAATGTGGGAATGTTTAACGTAGCTCCTTTAGATGTGATTAAATCGTGGATATCAAATCCTTTATCAGCAAGAACTACATCATCTGATTCGAGAATATCGAGAAATCCAGAGTGTTTGGCGATGAAGCGATCAGAGCATCGTCCCGTATAAGCATTGGAGATGAACACAACCGTTCCATCTGCTGCTAGGCAGATTAGAAATTTCGTTGTTTGCATAAGTTTGTAAGCGCTATGATGAGCGTTCGCAGCTTTAGGATTAGACGGTCTCTCTGTACTGACTTCGAAACAGTCAATAATAAATATCCTTCTATCCCCATACTGTTGTTTGAATGATCGAGGAGTATGCTGAACGATTGTATCTTTTGATACGACTTCGATTGCATACTTAAGGCACTCGTACATTGCGAATACTGTTCGGTGAAAATACTTCGAAATTGTTGTAGCACACACTGAGTAATCTTCCGAAAGTTCATGAAATGAAACATTACTTCGAAGTTTTCGCAATGTCATTACAAAGACTTCATCCTTTGTCATTGCACAGTAGGGTTTGAATAAGCAACTTTCTACAAACTTGAAAATACTTTTCAACGTTGAGTATTTGCTAATGCCAGTATATCGATTACACCGGCGGTCATTTTCTAGCCAATCTAATCCTCGCTTTGATTTCCGTAGCTCCGTTTCTAAATAGTCAACACGCTGTTGCAATCTTGCTAACTCCAAACGGTATCGTTTTAATAATCCACACTCGTGATTTTCATCGGAATGGTTCGCAGAGGATTTGGAATGTTCCGTTTCATCTGTAATAAAACCAAACCTTGTTGAACATTGTTAAGTTCTCGCCAGAGGATTATTACTCTAAAATTATGACTAAATTATCTAAGGGCCGATTTCTTCACCCGCGCATAACTGTTGAAAGTTGAGTTACGGTCAAGAAATCGGCCCTTAATAAGTTAACATTTCCTATTTCCGCTGTAAGGGTCACACGAAAAAAATTTCGTATAGGTGCAACCATTTACACGAAGAAGAAAAGCGCCCGGATGAAGTTGACCGTAACGGGAATCTGTGTAACTTGTTTTCGGTAGTATAGGTTCAGAGTTGCGATTATTATATATCTCGATGTACCTTTTTCTAGTTTGACGACTTCTTCAGATTCTTCGGAAGAGAAAATTTCTTCGGGTTTTCTCGGAGAGCTGTTCAGTTTGATCCAAGGTTCTATGTGATGTTGATTTGTAAGATAGTTTACGAATGGTTCATAACCGTTATCTGAAAATGGTTCATAACCGTTATCATGAAATCCGTTTTTTTCTATTCCTACACCATTTTTATCAACATTTTCATTTTGTACTGTTAACAATACCATGTACTGGGTACTAGCAAACAACTCGAAGCGGTCGTGGGGGATTTGATGTAATTCACTACATCTCACTACACTTCGATTCAACATTTCCATGTTCTCCAGGACACCACTGCTCTCAGGCTCGTTTAACTTAAGTGAGGGTACCCAATCGATGTGTGTTACATCCGTGAGTTTCGCTGCTTTACCTACAAATGTAATTAGCACTGAATTCTTTCAAATTCATAGTTTAATTACATACAACTCACCGGTAACAAAATGCAAACTACATATGTACGCATTCGTTGGATTGTAATGATCTTCCAATGCGAGTATACGTTTCCATTCTTCTCGTCGTTTTCTAACCAATGCTGGAAGTTGGCTTTTCACAGCAGGAAAACGGAAGAAACGAACTCCCGATGTCTTCTCAGTTGACTTACATTTACCTACTACACATTTACGAGTCATATGGAATAAAAATCACTATAACTATCAAAATAAAGTTGGATAAACAAAAGCTGTGATCGCTGATTTTCAAGTAAAAGTAAACACAACACAAGAAGAAAAAAAAAACATCGAACGCAGGCACACCCGCAGCTACTGTCAAAATGAAAATGATGACGTCATCGTGGATTAGACTATAACCGCTGTCAATTCTGTCGAACTCAGCCACAAACAAAAAAAAACATGACGACAGTAGCGCACCTGGTTTGGATATCCCAACTACCTTCGAAACCGTTAGAGATTTTACACAAGTTGAATGCTGAAGATGGACGTCTGTTCTCTGTGCCTTGATGCTGTACTTCAAAAGAAACAGGTGTGCACTAAAACTAGATAAAATTTTGAATCAAAACGATTTGCTTGATAAAGTGTTGCAACATTTTAAGTAAGAAAAAATTCCATGGCATGTTTTGGCGAAGCATACTGCTCACCACTGTTCTGAACTGTAACTTTTATTTGTTTTAGAATTGATGAGCACTTTTGTCGGTGAAAAAGTTTGCTTCTCCGATTAACAGCAGAAAATCCAAAAGCAGTAACCATTCTCGCTGTGTAGAATAAGTCAAGCGAGCATTGCTTTCATACGCTTACTCAACAGTTAAGGGAGCCATAGAAAAACACGTTATTCGGAATTCTAGGGAGGTTCCAACAAAAGAGCAAACAACACTGGCCTAGCTGACAGTTGGAGACCGTTGCAAAAATCGTTCGAAATAATCCATCCGGTATCTCACGAAGCAGAAATAAAAGGAATTCAACTTTTAAAAACTTTCTTTTTTGGCTTGCGAAATCAGAAATGCTTGGTAGACCACCTCGAAACGAAAGACCTACCGTGCTGAGTAAATCGCAATTTTTAAATATATGGCAGTGAGAAATTCTTATTTCCGCCATTTTACTGTACTTTTCAAAGGATCAAATCACGCACATATTTGGTAAAATTAGTGGAAAGTGTCAAAAAGCAAAAATGCACCATTCTCACCCATAAAATGGGTTTTGATACACTAAAAAAATAATTTGAGAAAATGCGCTAGTTTTGCTGCGCTTGTTCTGACCTGCGAGCAGTACGAGCCTGCACCGCAGTGTTGCTCTGACAGAGCATAGTACGTGATAATTGGAACTCGCCTGTTCCGTTTAGAATAGAGTATCTCTTGGACAATAAGGAATTCAGCGTTTACAGTTGTTTTAAATACATGTATTATAAAAATTTGGGAAAAAAATCATTGTCCGTTGCTGATTTGTCTTCCTAAACATCGAAAATATTTTATGTTCAGTAAATTTCTTTAAAGTTTGTAGAATTTCCTAAAGACTGTGGGACCTTCCTGCAAGTTCTTGGACTTTCAGGAGAGGCTAGTAAAACCTTTATGATAGCTGTTTGACTTTACTAAGTTTGTGAGGCAGCTTGCGGTACTTCGCCGTAGTTCATAAAATAACACTGAATTTCATAGAATTTTCTTGAAGTTTGTAGAAAGCCTTTTAAAGGTTGAAGGCCTTCCCAAAATTAAGATTCTTGAAATTTCTAGGACATTTTAAAGGATTCACTTAATGCTGTTAGATTTGAGCTTCAGAGAACCTTTTCGAAGGTGGCAGAACTGCCTTGTTCGAGTTAATAGAAAAAAAATGTGTGAAATGAGACAAATTTTTCTAATTTGAAGTTGTTAGAGAAATCTGCAACTGAGCGAATCATAGAGAATATAATGGAATACATCATTGAAGTACAGTAGGAACATCAACGATCACAAGTGATTTTCTTGTGGTATTCCTGACATAGAAATAAATGTCGGTCGCCGTTTATTCCAGGTCTCCATTTCGGTAACTGGGATTTCGTGGTTTACCATGTCTTTAAGCTCCTGAATTTTTGCTGTGGATTTTACTATACTGAGTTTCGTCGAATTTTATTAAAGTTCGCAGAATGTCTCTATGTTTGACTTTCGTTGAGCTTCCATGGTTAATACTCTTAAATCATCTAGGATATTTTTTTCGAATTTCTTCGAGGTTGTAGGAATTTTAAATATCCTATTTGAACTAGCTATTAAAATAGTTAAGAAAAATCCGATAAAACAGGATTGCAGCCGTTGTAAACATATTCATTAACCTGCCAAAAGGCAAGCCAAAATTATGACTTCAAGAAGCTCCTAAGAACCAGTGAAATTGAAAGCCTCTTTTCTGTCGTTTTATCAGCGAAAGGATTGGAAGCCCGAAAACGCTCGATCATCTCGATTTCTAAATACAAGTTCATTCATATTAAAGAATTGCATCAAGCCTCTGAGACCTCTTGCGATTTTAAGGGTAAAAATGTTGGGAAATCGTAGACGCATAGTTTGCCGAGAAACGTTGAAATCGAAAACTGAGGTGCCCTGGTTGAAAATTCTTTGTTGACCAGTGATGACTCCATGCGCACTGTAATTAGTGCGTCGAAGTTCTAATTGGAGTACAATTTTGTTACTGCTGAATGTCAGTACTAGATGTACACCATTAAAAAACAGCAAAAACATCATCGGTCCCAAGGGGCTTCCTGGGGGTACTCCTGACGTAAAAGCAAATGTAGATGCTGGGCAATCTCCTATAACAACCACTATTTCCCAGTCTGTGTTTTGACGACGATGATGATGTCGAAACTTGTCAGAGACTGCAAGGCGATACTCCTCCACGCTTGCTCCACCAGCGTTTTGGTAGTATAGTATCAGCTAACCCCGATCGTTGACCACCTGAATGACAGCGAATCGCTGGCAGGAAAAAATCATCTGGTGCTGATACAATTAACGGTAAACTAGAATCGGGTAAAACTTCTTGCTTGAATTGTTTGAAATAAATTGATATTTGTCGCAGTAGGAAGTTTGGAAGACTCATTCTCTTCACCTGCACACAGGACTGGAACGTTCCTAGTAAAAATATGTAAACTGCAGAATCAGATTAGTTTTAAAGCAGAATTTTAAAGAAACTGATCTCTTAATTGGTGTATCTAAAAATATTCGCCCGTAAAGTACAAATTGGGGACAAAAGCAACACCGGTTTCAACTGACTGCCTTGTGCAGAATCTGAGAGTGATGAGGTGAAGCTCTGGTTCATCTGGAAGCGCAATCTGTCTTTCAAGCGCACAATTTCTTGTGTTTGAATTCCACATGTCAGTGAGATATTATCAATATTTATCAACCTATTTATAATCTTCATAAAGTTCTGGAATGGAAAATGTGGGTTTGTCGGCTTACAATTTCGAACAACAACAGCAGAAACAACAGCCATAGGAATTATAGGCGGTCAACACAATTTATCGCACTGTGGATAGAGGTAACTCAACCAACAGATCACTGGAATTCTAGCCAACCTCAGCTTGGAAGCAGATACCAACTTCTCCGAGAGAAAGTGACTACCAAAAAGGAGAAAGCAGCTACACAGGGCAACAGACCTGCCGTAGAATATTCCACGGTTACAAAATAATCCGCTTCCGGACTATATCCAGGAGGCTCTATCAGGAACCAGTACAAAAAGGAGGGGATCATGGAACCGGAAGAACAGCGGTGTTAAGGAGAAAGCACATGAAGGAATCTAAACGAATTGGATTAACCCATGAACCATAGGTAGTAGAAGATCGCGTTCGTGGACTTCAACACAAGGATTCATAAATGACATTAAATCATGGGAACACTCCGTAAAACGTATAAGCATGGGGCCTTAAACAAGGAATATGTCCTCGATTTGTTCGACCTATCTCAGTCCTAAGGTCAGTAAGCGGCATGTGTCTGAAAACTCGTCCTTATCGGATCACAAACATATTTGCTTTGACTTAAAAATCGAAAAAACTATTAGCGTCCCAAATAGAACAAATTTGGACATGGATGAAGACATTCCAGCGCAATGCTTAAGACTTCAAAGATCTAGATGAAGCTACGAGATCGTAATCGTGATAACCACTAAAGGCTGTCCTTAAAGAGAAGTGCTGTCACCGCTTCTGTGGTCCCTGATAGTGGATGGACTCCTAAACGAATTGGAAGGTCTGGAATTGTAAGTAATGGAATACGCATTGTCATCACTATTACGGGCAAGGATGAATCTACGATTTCGGATTGTATTCAAACTGCTTTAAGCATGTCATAGTGCAAGAGATAATTTTAGCATAAATCTTCAAAAACACGCCAATTACATTTGCAAGGAAAGGGAACTTCTAGCTGAAACCACCTATTCTTAAAGGAATCACTGTTTAATTGACTTTGAAAGTGAAACATCTTGGCGAAAAATACGACTTTAGACCAAGATTGATCCGCTGGCTTTACACTTAAGTTATTAGACCAATGGGTGCATATACTTCAATGGATTGGTGGCCAAAAATTGAAAGCAAACATGTCTAGAATTAACAAATGTCCAAAGAGTGGGTTTTCTGACAATCACAGGGGCAATGCAATCGATTCAAACGATTGCCTTAGAAGCAATGTTAACCTAGTACCTTTACAGTTGAAAGGAGTCAGCATGTTGTTCCATACGGATACAAAATCTCTATCGGTATTTATCCAATGATGTTATGGGGTACCTTAAACTTCTGGAATTTATCTCGGATCTGTTGCACATAAACACATCAACAGATAGTATGCCAATTAGGCAGGTTTTTGATCTTCCATTTGGTGTTGTGATACCTGACCGAACTTAATGGACAAACGCTTCCGGCGAGCAACCTAGCACACCATACCGATGGTTTGAAAAGAGACTATAGTCTGAGGGCAGGCGGCTGTGATCCTTGCTGTAAGTCTTTCAAGCGAAGGTATATGTAACTAAAGCTTGTGCTATAAAGTTTCAGCTTTAAAGCGACCTAACGGGCAGGAGGATTATCATTTTGTCAGATGGTCATACCAGGTTAAAAGTAACTTCGAGTACAAAATAGTCACCGGAGATGATATCAACATCGTCAATGAACAATATTTGAGACCAAATCACTTAAAAATTGTAACATTGGCAAATTGTTATAATAAGTGAACATTACATGAGTGAAATTTACAATCGATAGGACTCTTAATTTTTTGGTTACGACGGTTTATACAAAATAAGGTAGACCATATAACTTGCATGTTCAGCCATAGGAATATCACTGTAGTTCCGAAAATCGACTGCTGTTGTAGTATCGGACGTCGTGAATGTGATGACGGTGCTCAGTCAAATGTGGCTTTTCCTATCAAACATTTTCTCAATAATGTCTAGATCCTAACCGTTGTTTTTTCAATATAAAACCGATTGTTGGGATGATGCTTTCCGTGCAAACAGGTACTGTGCTTGACCTTCCAAAGTTACCGAAAAATCTGCAAATAAAAGAACTCGAAGTAGCTAGTATATAGTATCAGACATGAATGAAGAAATATTAAATTTGTAATGTTAGAGACCAAACCAGAGTGATGCAAAATATAAGGTCAATTCGAATATAATTATAAAATGCCACCATGTTGAATTATTTCAGTGTTGTGGAAACATCATCAATTCTTTCGTTTCCGTCTACTCGCGTCCATGCAGACGCTTGTCTGCTCCACTTGCCGGCTACATTAAAAATGAACAAGTACTGAGTCGTCGCATTTATTTGTAAGCAATGCACCTTCAATAAACCAAAATTAGACGCGACTTACGTAACAAATTGAACCTATGAGCGCGCAACGAACAATGGTCATTTTCCATTATTTGTACTAGTCATACATATTTCGAAGTTGAATACAATTTGTGTGTAGCTGTTGTCGTGTGAAATATGAAAAATCGCACTATCGAAACGGCCAAATTTTAAAACGTGTCCACTATATTGAAAACTTAGATATATTCTACAGTAAAATACCCTTTGAACGTATAAATTACAGGTTTTTAATTTTGCTTAGATATGAGACCATTCAGCAAAAAGTTCACCAACGAATAAAAAAATATGTAAAACTGTATAAAGCTTGATTTTCATTCAGACCTTTGGACAACAACCAGCGTTAAAATGATCTCAAATTTTTCAGATGGTCACAATTTTTTAAGAACTTACCACTCAGAAAACTTGCTTAAGTTAATTCACTGCCTCATTTGGATGATTGTAAACGGTGACTCTCGTACGCAGTAGCGTGAAAAATACACACAAATATACTAAAGTATACTTACAAATTACGTTCAGTTTAGTTTACGCTTGATAAACAATCAACTTTCCGAGTTAAAATTTTCCTAGATTCTAAAACTTCTTCGGACGAACCGAAAATAAAACCATTGCAAAACATTCCCGTGCTTACACCAGCGACATTGACGTCAGCCAGCTAAGATCGATCGAAGCAATCCAATCCCACACAGCAAAACAATTCTCCAGCGAAAATCCAAACCTTTCGTAGATCAAAACTCCGAAAAAAAAACAATCATTTCCACCGCCTGCTTTGATACACCTCCTAGTGACGGAACATCGACGATTGATGAGAGTTTGTTGGAATTTTACATAAAGCAGGCGACGACGACGACGAGGAAGAACTTCGAGACTCGAGCAGGGGCAATACTAATTAAGGTAACGGTAAAACTCCCGCCCGCATCATCACAACTGACTGACTGACTGCTGGTTTGATGTGAAGAAGACAGGAAAAGTGCTCTGCTCCCATCCTCGCTACTCATCCCCGCTGAACCACCACCCGATCGACAGCATAATACATAATAGTCATAAGTCAGCGCAAAAGAGCAGCTGAGTTTGCATTGGTGATTATGCTGTATGTGTGTGAGTGACTGTCATAATACTTTTACTACTACAAAAATTGAGACCTGACGAGTACGGTGGTTGAGCATAGGAAAATAGCTAGAAAGAAATGAAGGTAAGTAGGTACGGAGAACAAACGGACCCTTTCTTTTGAACGTGCGCAGGCGCTGCTGTTGGGTGGCGTGACGCAGCGCAGAGTAGGCTATGATTCGCGGGATGAACTCAAGGCAAAGAAAGCACTTCGCGTCGCGCACATCGTGGCAAATAAATGGCCAAAGCGTTTCAGCTATGTGTTACGTGGTGTGTACTCGACGGCCCCAACCACGGGGAGCTAAGCTGAGACAGGCATTTTTTTAAGGTGAGTTGATTCTTTTATAATTTTTTTCTTCTTCTGCTGTTGGCTTCGCATTAGTTACGTATGCACGTAGTTACCTAGAGCCTAGAAGACCATGGCAACGAGAGCCTAATAACAACGACTTTCCAGGCCGGGCCGGCGGAGGAGAAGGTCAAATCTGATCTCGTCACTTGGGAATTGAGTTTGAAGAAGATGGTTGGATTGTGTGTAGTTTTTGTGGTACACACTTTGTTGAACGTGGTGGGGTTTTTGAACCTTTCGCGGTAACATGACAGCCGAAAAATAAGTGGTTGATGATGGATCCTAATATGCTTCACGGCTGGGAAAGGTTGTGCGCAGTTCGTTTTTTAATACAGACTGACTGGAGGAAAAGTTCGCGGTAGGAAAGGTAATTTAAAAACCTTCAAATTACGCACACATTTTCCTACTAAATACGGTTGTCTCATTATCTGCTTCAAGCGTTGGAGAGAACTTGCCAACAAATATCGAACATGATTGTAATAAATGAAATGAATAAAAAATAAACTAATCTTGCTTTTGTTTAGATACCAAAACTTTAATAAAATGCATGAGAAAATTAATGGCACCGGTAAGATAGGATTTTTTGTCATTTGACAAAACTTTTTACGAAGTTTATTATTATTGTGTTGAAATTAATTTATTGGGCACAGCCCACTGCGTGAGTTTAACGGAGCCAATAGATATTTTTACATTATAGCACGCTGTTTATTGGTGTGTGTGGATAGATGGTTAGTATAATCAATTACATAAATAGCGTGTGTTTACACTACTGGGTTGATATTTACCATTTTCCATTTTGAATGAGTACCACTGTCATTAAATGCTGATTAAAAACATCATATATCTCAATACTAAACTAAGGACATTTTTGACCAATGTCTGTATCAAACTAAATGCGAATTGTCGCAAATTTAGATCAAACTCTCAGTGTGACTCGAAATAATCAAAAAAATAATTGAGATGAGAAAAGCTCACTGTTTTCAATTCCATCGAAGTAAATCAGTGGAGAGGGAGCGTTGACGTTCTAAATCGACAGCCTTACCATAGGACTTTTGTGTCTATTTTCCCGCTAGGGATGTCGAAATTGAAGGCGTGGTATTCGATAATAGTTTGACGTGCGAAGATCATTTGGAGTATAGGGTTGGCTGCTTCAGGGACCCCTTACTCCAGCCGGCGAAAATACTGGATTTAATGCAGGATTTGTATTCACTGCCAACTACAAGAGATGGGACGAAATCATATCCCTGCGAACGAACTACCATTTTCAATGGTGGAGTTCTCACTTACTTTCTTGCATTGCAACAACAAAGCCCTAGAAAAAATCAACTTCAACTTATTGAAGAATGTGCCAGATTCCGCTCGTGGAATTTATATAACAAGTTCCACACGATTTGAGACGAATGAGTGTCATCGCCATCCATAATCCTGGAAAATTAGCCTCCGACCACAACTCGTATCGGCCAATTGGGATGCGTTTCTATATTTGGTAGTTGTTCTAGAAAATGATGAACAAATATATAAAACGTAAGAAATGTATGTCTGCCGCAGATTTTCTGTGGCTGGTTTGTAAGTAATCTTTTTACTGGCAGATACAATATGCATCGGTTGCTTGTTCGATTGTGGATTACCAGCGCATGTCGATGACTGTTTGCTGGTATTGATCGTTGCATGTTGATTTTTTAGCGGCTTCGGCGCATGGCTTTGCGTACTGAGCCGCCTGGTTATAGAATTGGCGTGAACCAGAGTAGGTGCACAGCGTATCTTGTCTATAGTTATTGACTTCCCCTCTTTTGGTTTCAAAAGTCAGATAGGAAGAGAAAGATTTGAACCATAAGATGTCACCTTCATTCTCAAAAGCGCATCAAACGTCGATATCTGATATCTACTCATCAAGCCCGTTCTAAAAATACCCATATTGATGGGGTTTTAGAGAATTTCGCCGAAACGGAAGTCGCCATCTTGGTTTTCAAAATACATCGATAGCTGGCGTCTACTCGTCAAGCCAGTTCCAAAAATATCCAAATTGATTGGGTTTTAGAGAATTTCGCTAAGCCGGAAGTCGCTATCATGGTTATTAAAATGGTCTCAGACATCGATATTTGGCGTCTACCCGTTAATACTGTTTCGCTTTTTTGAAGAAGTGCGGGCCAAAAGGAAACGATCTTCGGGCCTCCGGGTTTTATATCAATTTCTCCGGTACTGGTGAGACGATGATTATTTTTTTCTTTTATGTGGGTCAAAAGGAAACCTGAAGATCCGACGTTTGTCCTTTTGTAAAAATCTTCTAAGGAATTAGAATAAAAGCATAATCCGTGCAAAAAAAACTTGTTCAAAAATCGTTTTTTGCCTTCAAATCAACATTTTTGATAAAACTCCGAAATCACCTCTTTTCTTAAAATCGTCTAAGCTTTTTGCATTGAATGTAACGCGTGTTTTTGGATTGTTTTTGGCCCACAATCCAGGCCTGGATTTTCAGTACACAATTACGGGCGTGGTGTAACTGTAGGTTGGTCACTTCCTTGAGATTAAGCTCCATTTTAAATTTTAACCCTCCTGAGTGCACAACATTCTGAAAATCAGGCGGACTCATCTTAGAGCTTTAGGCGATCGCTTATATGTAAATAATGGCGCGAATGTTCCCCTTTGTCGTAGATTATTTTACTTCCTGGTTGGACAATAGGAGCGTATAGGTCCACATCGTAGTCTGAGCAGGGGATGCCTTGCTCCAGAGGTAATAAGCAGTCTAGTGGCAGTCTCACCCTCCAGAATACTGCTGTAATGTGAATCTGCCGCTTGCGTTAGCGGTTCTAGACCTAGCCAGCGCGAAAAGTTGCACCTCGTTATCACTAAGCTCAATATACGTGGGACTTGACTTTAAAGTTATCATACTCAATAAAGTGTTTCCTATTGTTCTAATCGACCAAGTAAACTGCTTCAAATATTAAATTCCGAATTGTATCACTCCTACAGTACGTACATGTTGGAACTGAATATGAGAGTGAAGAACAGCGTTTTAATAAATTGTTGTGATTTTCGAAGAGTCTAAGATTCGATCCCTTCTTAAGAATCCCTTGTACCAGAACCAACTACAGCTATCACCTGAATTCGATTTCTAGCCTCACGTGTAGGGTTATAGGTTTTGCTAACTTGAAAATAAGAGGAGAATGACTCTAAGATTAAAACCTCCATGCAGTGATGCCACAAGTACAGATTTATCTAGAAAGGTACAGATTTTTGAAGCGTTTTTGGTACAGATTCTGTACGGTACAGATTACAGATTTTTGTAAAAAAGTACAGTTTGGTACAGATTTTTTTAGATGACAGAAGAGTAAAATAATTTAACCTTGCGATGCATCCCATAATGTGCACAAAGAGCGAAACACAAAAAAAGAGCGGCACAAGAACACTGCGATGTGGAGATCACCCGTCCAAAGAGAAACTTGAAGACGAAAAAGAGAAAGAGCTGTGCACCAAGAGATGCAAAATTTCGCACATTGAGTTACCTTGAAGAGCCACTTTTTTGTGCCTCCCCTCACTGGCAAACAGGGAGGAAGGGGAACCAAACTATTCAGATTCAGATAAAGATTGATCGGAAGAACGTTTTTAAAATGTTTTTTTGTTGTCTTCTCTGCTTCCGTGCGCATGGGACCATGATGCACACTAAAGAGCCTCTTTATTTCTACTCTTTGAGGTGTGCGGCCATGGAGTAGAATGCACACATGGGAGCAAAACACATAGGAGTGAAGAGGTTTATTGTGAAAGAGAAGAGTCAAAATTTCTGGTTTGATTTCCCCAAATGAAAAATATGTATAGGAAAAATAATTTTTCTAAACAACCTTGTTATTGTTTCGGTACAGAATCCGGTACAGATTTTTCTATAGCAGAGTACAGATAGGAAAGATTTTTCAACTCCCGGTACAGATTAAATTGTGGCAACACTGCCTCCATGATTGGCAAAACATAAGAAAAAAAACTACGGCTACGACGAGTACAACGAGCCATTTTCCAGTTTGTCATCATTTAATCATTGCTCATTTTACATACCTCGCGATGTTGAAAAGCGACCATCTGTCTCTTTCTTATGTCATATCTGTTCGCCTGTTTGGCAGGCAAAACATTAATTTAAGATGCAACTGGAGTATATTTCGGCTATCTTGAAAAACCTTTATCCTGTTTCATCATATAAGTAATCTAGTACTGTTATCGTTTAAGTTTTGGCCAAGACCAATGAAGCACAAGCCCCTATCATATCTAAGACCACGCTACGTACGTATCAATGAGAGGGTGAGTCAGGTAAAGAGACGGATTGTCACTAAAAACCACGCTACTGAGATTAAACGAGTAGAATCAAAATCTATATATAAGGAATGTATCGGAAATATTCTATGCACACGTGTTTGTAATGATTTTGAGGCGCTCATCGTAGCATGCCGTGCGTTTGACTTCCATCTTTCGTTTGTTCATTTTGTGTAAGGTTAAATTTCTTCCTTTTGAACATGTCGCGCATTGAACATCAAGTAAAAATTAAGGTTTCGAGCACATGGCTAAGTGAAAAATAGTGTAACTAAACGTAAACAGGTGAAACGCTTTGGAATTTATCATGTAGGTATAAAATCTATCATAAACAAGTTCGGGGAACATTATTCGCTGGACGAACTGCCAGGAAGAGGCAGACAACTCCGATCTTTCACCCCGAAACCGATCCAGAAAAAAGGTATCTTTAATTAGGAAGAATAAACCAATGTCGATATATGATTTGGACAATAAAGCGAATGCAAGCGTCGGAATGATCCAGCGTATCAAGAAACGAAACAATCTGAAGACTTATAAAAAGCAGAAAATTACTGATTAAAGTGCAGAATTGTATTCGCAATAAGACTCATACATTTTGATGAACAACGAAAACTATGCGAAATGGAACTCGAAAACCCTTCTAGATCTACAATATTACACCGTCGTCGTAGGGTAGGATGTAAGGTCGATTCGACTGAATTAATTTGATCGAAAAGTGTTGGTATGGCAAGCAATATGTTACTACAGTCTACCATTCAAACACTAGAAAAAAACGATTACACAAGCGTAATTCGCTAGTGCAAAAAGCAAACAAGAACATTCTACCATGAGCTAGATCGGTAACACCGAAGACGACATGAATGTTTTGTGATCAAGATGATAAGAACAAGTTGGTCAATCCTAGCGAATGATTTCCAATCGATTAAACGGTTCACCAGGAGCAGCGGAAACTACACGCACTTGATTTAAACGAGATTTACTCGGTTTTATTTTTTCCCATATACATACTCTAGTGTGAATGATTCTTTTACTACAGGAAAGACCCTCAACTCAGTTGAGTTAACGTATAAATTGACCATTTGTAGAAATCGAGACTCGAAGAAAATACATTGAGATAGATCCCACCTGGATGTTTTAAGGTGAAAAGATGAGAATCCCCATAAAATATATGTATTAAACACAATTACAGCGAATTATATGAAACATTAAATACGCGCCAATTCCTTGAACATACTTTCGTGGCAAGGAATCGAAAGTTTGATTATAATAGTGGTATAACTGAGGTACACGTATTACAATTGAGCGGAGCATACCGACGGAAAAATGACCTCGGAATGTACCGCTAGGGCTCTGTCATTCTGAAATGGGTCATTGGAAAATTGGTAGAGCTAACACCTACTACATCCCGAGATTAGGTTGTTTGCATGGGGTGATTGTACAGAAAACATTTTTTCATACTACGACTGCCGGTCAGCAAGATTTAGAAGGTTAACACACACACACACTAATTGACTATTGATAGAATACTCTTCAATATATCCATTTGGTCGTTTAGTGAGGACAGTGGCCTAACGATTGAGAGGGTAATCATAATTCTTAATGATTAGTAGGGTCGTAGCCCTAGCCCTGAAATTACCCTGTAGACTAAGAATAGGCAGCAAAGTCCGCAACGGACTGTGGATTCGAAGAAAAATTATTTGATTTGACTAGCTTCAATGAAATATACGGAACTAAAAAATTAATTCAAGAAGAACGAGACTAAATTAAATATTGACGAACATGGTATACTATGCAATTGCTACATAATAATTTTGTCAAATTGTCCTGGTTTAGTGGCATCAAAATATAGAACTGTGTTTGCAAGCCATGCTTCTGATCTTTACACTCTGACAAGACAGGTACACTCTGACAGGTAAGGACAGTATCTCATCTTTTCGATTTGTTTCCCCGTTGGATACTACCAAAGAAGGCTCAATTTTCTTACTTTGAACCAAATATTGAAGCTAAAGTAATTCAGCAATTACGTGAAAAAAATCCTCCCAGGGGCTGGATTCGAACCTACAACCCTTGGGACTCCGGCCCAATGCACAAACCCTTGTGCTATCCCTGGGCTATGATGACATCCCAGAAAGAACACATGATTATCGCAGTTGCGAAAGTGATCGTACCGCTGCCGCTAGAGAGAAAGAGAGATCACACACAACCCGAGCGAACGAAAAGCCCATAATATCCCCATGGTCATGGGGTTTGACATGGGTGTTTGAAATGGGTTCAAACCATGAAAACACCACCACCACCATGGTCCGGTAGATCCCATATAAAATACCATATGTTGGTGTATTTATGGGTTATTGAGACCATTTTATGGTGTCTTGATGGGTGTGAATTTTGTCACAGACCAAGTTTAAGGTTTTTTCAAGGGGCTATGTGGCGTTTGAACCCATGAGTATTTGCTCGGGAACCGCCGCACAGTGGCGGCTCATCAAACAAAAGTCGGACAAAACCTCAAATGTTACCTAATTTGGCTGAAAATCACAATTTAAGCTAATTTTGAGGTGCTGAGCTCATTTTTGAAGTCAAAAGTCGTAAAATATTAAATGCATTTTTCCATACAGTGTCATTGAACCTTTCTTATAACTATGATCCCGTTTTCATGATAGATTTTCCGTTACTGTTCACCAATGTCAACAATATCATGAAAAATGAAGAACACTACTTAAAAACCATTGTTGAACGTGTTGGTTTACTGTAGATTGTCTAACTATTTCACACAAAACACCATGCGTCTCCATATCAGCAACAAAGCTTCAAAATCTCCTTAAACCTTTTTGCGCACCTATGCGCAGGACGAGACCATGATATTCGAAAAGTAGAGGTAATTTCACATAGAATGTATACTATGTGACCGTTCCGAAATGATTTCGAAATTTGTACAGAATACATTAGTGAACAAAGTATTTTTGATCTGACCACCTCAAACATATTTAAACTAAAAAGTCATAGTTCCAAGCAAATTTACCAAATATATTTTACTCACTAACCAAGTTCTTTCGTTCCTCTACACAATGAAACTAGTTGTGCTAAAATCGGACCAAAATCAACAGAGCAACATGCATTTGAAGTGAACAGAGCAATGGTGGTTTCGGAAATGAAAATCATTAAAAAATCCGGACTTTGGTACGTTTAAACTCGTGTTAAAAATCGTGTTCTTATCCAATGATCATAAAATTTTGAATATACATCATTCAATACATGAGAAATTTAGGAAAAATATAAAATATCAATATTTCAAAAATAAATTTTTGAGGTTTTGGCCAGCCTCCGGCCACTGTGCGCCGCTGCCAATCCTGACCTTGGTGTTTAGTGGGGAAATTAAATAGATCAAATGTGTTGGGTGGAAGCGGGCGGTTGTGTGATCTCTCTCTCTCTCTCTCTCTCTCTCTCTCTCTCTCTCTCTCTAAAGGCAGTGGTACGATCACTGTCTTCAATGCAATAAGCATGTGTTCTTCCTAGGACGTCATCATTGCCCAGGGATAGCATAAGGGTTTGTGTATTGGACAGGAGTCCCAAGGGTTGCAGGTACGAATTACTGCCTGTGGGAGGATTTTTTTTCACGTAATTGCTTCCCCGCTGGATACCACCAAAAAGTCTTAAGTAAGGTATTGGCACTAACGTTAAAACCCAAAAACCTGTTTTAATCCACCTAGAGGTGCAATTGTGCCTTTCTCATTTCTCCAAACTATGATTTAATAGCTGGTTCGTACAATATAACTTTATGGAAATGTCTTTCATTCTTATTACACTTGGTAAGTATATATAAGAGCACCTTTTTGCATTCATCGCGGTATCGGTTTGAATCGGAGTTTTCTATGTGATCGACCTCCACAACCCGTAACTCCGGTGCTGGAAGTCGGATGGAGATGGAATTTAATATCAGTTTCTGGGGACGCAACACCTTTCATTTGAGACTAAGTTGAGCAAATCTAGCCATTTTCGAGAAACCAATATAACCGTTATTCTGACTTTGGATGCTTCCGGATCCGTCGATGGTGGCCAGTGTGGCCAAAGAGACTTTGAATGACTGTTGGGGACCTAGATCTACAAATTCAACAGTTGTGTTTACATTTTGGAAAAAAAATCACCTTTTTACATTCATCGCAGAATTCGTTAGAATCGGGATTTGCTGCGTGATCGTACGTATCACCCTGTAATTCAGGAACCAGAACTCGGATCCACACAAAATTCAACAGCAGCTGATGGACCTTTCATTTAAAATTAAGTTTGTCAAAATCGGTTCAGAAAATTCCGAGAAACCGATTTGGAAAAATCAACAAATTTTGTTTTGTAACCATACTCTTCAACTCGTAATTCGGAACAAGATGTCGGTTGAAAATGAAATTCAATAGCAACCTATGGGAATATTATACCTTTCATTTGAATCTTAGTTTGTAAAAATCGGTTCAGCCATCTCCGAGAAACCGATGTGGACATTTTGTTAACAAATCCGCACATACACACACATACATACACACATACACATACACACATACATACATACACACATACATACACACAGATATTTTGCGATCTCGGCGAACTGAGTCGAATGTTATATGAGACTCGGCCCTCCGGGCCTCGGTTAGAAAGTCGGTTTTTGGAGCAATTGCATAACCTTTCTATATAAGAAAGGCAAAAGAATAATATTTAATTAGCTTAATAAGCATGAGTTCAATGTTATCTTCATGTGATTATAATTTGCAAAGGTTGGTGGAATGCGTTTGAACGTGTAGGGAATGGGGGTTTAGTGGGTGTGGAGGATGCGTCAGAAATCCTTCATCTTATTTCGGTATACGGGGTGGATGAAGGAAATCTGGGCGTGAGGGTGATCCAAGAAGAGGGAAGTGATGAAGGAGGGAGGTGTAAGGGCAAGGTGGGGAGGAGGGGGGGGAAGGGGCGGCTACGCAATACTCAACTGCATATTTTGCCTTCGATTTGAGACTTGGTTTGAGAAAATCGGTTCAGTCATCACCGAAGAACCGATGTGACTTTAATTGTGGAATATGCCCGGAATTCCGGACTTCCGGAATCGTTGATAGTGGACAATATATTCAAAGAATGTTTGATTGGCAATCAGTGATCTAGATCTGCGATTAGAAGTAATTTGGTGACCATTTCAATAGTTTTTAGCCTCTGAGGTATTACGATTGTACCGATTTATATGGGAAATTCCAGTGTATCCTTACTAACACCCCTGTAACTCCGGAAGCAAGAGTCAGAACCGAATGAAATTCAGCAGCAGTCAATGGCATTACTGTATCTCTCATTTGAAATTAAGTTCGTAAAAATCGGTAGAGAATTCGTTGGGGAATGGGTGTGATATTAGCTTAGGAACTTGGCGGGTTCCCCGGGGGCGTCATGAACTGTCATAGGTGACCAATGTGGTCAAAGCTGCTTTGATTGATCATTAGTGATCCAGACCCGCAAACTAGAGTAATGTTACATCAATTTTAATATGTTTTACATCATTTGAACATTATGGTGGTACCAGTTTATATGGGAATTTGCTGTGTGACCGCACTCTTCAACCCGTAACTCCGGAACCGGAAGTCGGATCAACTAAAAATTCAATAGCAGCTTATGGGAGCGTTATACCTTTCAGATGAAACTAAGTTTGCGAAAATCGGTTCAGCCATCTCTGAGAAAATTGTGTGAGTTTAAATGACACACACACACATACACACACACACATACATACACACACAGACATTTGCCGATCTCGACGAACTGAATCGAATGGTGTATGATACTCGGCCCTCCGGGCCTCGGTTAAAAAGTCGATTTTTACAGTGATTGCATAGCCTTTCTTTATATGAGAAAGGCAAAAAATAAATTATTTGATTAAGAAAATTGCTTTGAGTAGGTTAATTAAAGTTTTATAAAAAAACCAATAAACTTGAATCCTTCCAAAAGATTAGCATATTAACCGAAAAAATCACAAAAAATTGTACGAATAAAATGTAAACGTCTGTGAGTATTGCCAACTACAAAGTTATTCTTATTCAATTCCAGCATATACGGAATATGGTTTTGGTACAATTTCACAATTGCCTCCAAGTAGATGACTTCATCTAGAAGACCAATATGAAACTCTTTGTTGAATACGTTTACGGTTAAGATAAATGATGATAGAGTCGAGTTACGACTACATGATCTGTCTTTGGGTACACCTGATACGTTTCGACTTTGCCTCATCAGTAACTGGTATTTGTATTCGAATTTGGCGTCTGTCTGGTGCTTAGCCACTGTCAGATACTGATGAGATACGATCGAGATGCACTAAAATAAACTGTGTAATTTCGTTGGTCCTATGAGCGCACCTAGCCTTCTACCTTCTAAACTATTAAGTAATGTCGTATTTTTTATACTTTTTCCTCACTGTGCAACGTAAGACGAAACCATTGGGGAAAAAGTATCTCTGCTCGGAGTGGAAAGATTTTCAGTCTTCAGACGAATCGATAGTACACAATATTTTATAGAATTGTTACCGCGTGTTATTTTTTCCGAATCAAATCGATTTCCTATGAATCATTCTCTCAGCTACAGACATATTATTTAGTTATTTGAAACATTTGCCTATGATTTAAATCATTTATGGTCCACTAGATACCACATCGAACCTGCGGGGCAAATACGCATTGTTATGTCCTAGTGGGTCGGCTACTGTTATTTATTACGGTGCGTTTCGAGTTTACTCACTCCGCGATTAACTGATATCGGCCATATAGATAACTGTGTCCAAAAATTCACTTTGTCATTTGATCATATCACTAAATCAGGGAAAAAATTGAACGAATGAGAGAACTTTTCCACTGTTCCTAAATATCATGATTGTAAGAAACAAAAATGAAAGTTTGAAGCATTTTCGAAATTACACTTGCGTAGAACCATCGAAAGATCCGTGTCCCAATGATTCTTGAATCTCAAATTTTCGAACTCTCATATTGTCGAATCCTCGGAGTCTTGTATTCTCAAATTATTGGATTAGGGGTTTTTGAATTATGCTCAAATTTTCGGCTTTTGGGATCCTCAGATTTTGGGTTTCTAGATTTCTCCGAATCTTAGATTCCAGGGTTCTCAGATTTTGGGATCCCCAGACTCTCGAATTTTTGGATACTCAAACTGATCCTCAGATTTTGGATTCTTCAATTTTTGGACTTTTTAATTCTCTGATTCTTAGAATTTTGTTTTCTCTGATTTTTAGATCCACGTATTCTCGGTTTCCCCGCTTCTTGGAATATAAGATTCTCTGTTACTAAGATCTGATTCTGTGACCGTTGGATAAATGGATTCTTGGATTCTCGAATGCCATGATTCTCATATCCTTTGCTTTTTCAGATTCTTGTAATTTTTGATTCCCGGATTGTCTGTGCCTCAGATCCTTAGAATTCTCGAATCCTCGGAGTCTTGGATTTTGGAAGCTTGAATTTTTCAATTCGGATTTTTAGATTGTTTTGGTATTTGAAATAACATTTGTCTCTAATTTGAATCATTTATGGTCCACTAGGTACCACATCGAATATGCGGGGTAAATACGCATTGTTATGCCCTAGTGGGTCGGCCACAGTTATTTTTTACGGTGCATTACGAGTTTACTCACTCCGCGTTCACCAAAAAATGATATGAAACGAACAAGCATATGTTATTCGATTATCCGATGATCTTCTGTGACCCCACGATTCCAGTTCTTCGATCTGATTTCGTATAATATTCGATAAGTGACCTTTTATCGAGCAAAATTGTAACACACTACCAGCTAACATCACCAGCACTGATGCGAATAATAACAACCAACCTCCTTTGGTTGGTTCATCTTTACAATTTAGTTCCAATTCTCCACACTAATTTCGATCCGCTGGGTAAGCTCCCTCCAGCCCCAAAAAGTAACAATTGTTCAACCTTATAATTTCAGTGGGCTAATTTGATGGCCATGCGTTTTTTTCTTTTTCGATCTGTGTTCGTTATTCATAAGTGCACTGAATTCAAAAAATCACGTGAATTAATTTCTTAACATCGTTGAATGATCGGTCGCTCGGAACGGAACCAGAAAGTTCACGAAGATTAAATTTCCAAACAGGAGGCTTCGCGAAAAAAATATAGGCAGTTAAATACGATCCACTCTACATTAAAACTGTTATTTTTTCTTGACAGTGATAGACAGCTTGCCATTTGGAGGAACCAGAGCTGAGCGATGGTACGTTTGAACCGAATCCTCTTCTCAACTGCACAATTTGTTCATAGATTTCAGATACCAGCAACCGTATAGAACCGCCCTAGTCTCTCTACGCTCGGCTGACTTCACCATATTAGGAACGGTTTGTGTTCTTGCCCGCCGTTCAGGGTTTCGGGTCCTGCCGAGAGTACCATTTTTGCACATAGGTTTTCTGCTTGCAGCCCACCGCCACGGTACTGACTGATTGTACCCACCTCATCAGAGATTCAGTTGAAAGTAATAAAATCCAATCACGAGAAAGACTGCGCTGCAGCAAAAGCTGGTTTCATTAGTATGCCAAACGGATGGTCGTGCCCATGTCGAATCTCGTTAGAAAAAAAACCCTCGTTTCTACATGCAACAGTGACGAATGTGCTTTCTGCGTCTCTGGTGGTGCAATTGGAGTTCTGGAACAAGCCATCATCATCATCACATGGGCCACTCTTGGTAATTCCTTCCAACGATCGCGAGAACCGTGCCTGCAGCGCGAAACCAACCAACAACAACCGTGCTCACGATCGTGTGGTAGAAGCCAAGAAAACTCGATATTTGTATAGGTTAATAGAATAAGCCATCCGTCGTCGTTGTCCCATGGCCGGATCGAAACCCACTTGTGTCCCATTCAACGAATGGAGAACGACAGCGCAAAAGAAAGGCACAACGAGAGGAACAAACACAGGCATGGAAGAGGAAACACCTTTCGGAAACAAGCAGAACAGGTATGTCGGCTGGCTAGTCGCCGTCGACTTTGGAAACTTGATTTCCAAGCGCAACACTTACTTCTTGCAATCAATTATTACACACCGCACGATCCGCAGCTGAACTAGAATCAACGAACGTCCTCCTGGCGGCCTGTCCTGTCCTGGGGCGCGACTAGTAGTGGCACTTTCACAAAACTTCACTCTCACACACTGTCGGATTGTTGTTCACGGTTTAATCAGCCCCCGTTTCACGACAAACCACAAAAAAATCAAACTGCGTTCGGCAATATGTCCTCCTTTCACCCTCACAGCAAATCTCGGCAGCGATCGATCACCTCCGCGCCCTTCCGTTCAAAACCGTCCACGTATCCGGGAGATCTTGCGAAAAAAAAAACAGAAACCACTAATATCCGGGGACCAGAGAGAGAGACGATCTTCACTCTTCGACGGCGCTCAACTCACTGACGAATATTCACGGGGCAGGCCGTGATTTTCCAAGCCAGTGAATGAATTGACGGGCACTCAGCACTCATGCGAGGCGGGCTGCGGGTGGTTTACTGAGTGAATAACGATATGTGCTGTCATCACCGAGAAACAACGAGAGAGAGAGAGAGAACTGTAGAAGAATTTATCGCGAATTGTACAACCACTAACGCGTTGCAATTATGCTCTGTTGGTGATGACCACGACGATCACCAACACGGCAACACAAAAGCTTGCTTCGATCATTTATCGTCGCGTCGCTCGCGACGGCGGTTGTTGATTTGTCCAGACATATACGGTGTAGCAGCATAGAGAGAGAGAGAGGTGCGCCATATCGGACGCCGGTGGTCCTCGGTGAGTGTCGCGAGGTGCGTGCAGCAGTTTTTAGTTCATCGCCAGATAGTGAATAAAAATACTGTCGAAAGTAATTCGCGGAGAGTGAGTGGTTATCAATGCGGATGATCGAACGAACGGGTGTTGTGTTCTTTTCGCACCGGCGAATATCAATGCCTACTGCGATGCACTGTAGTTTTAGTTCAGGTGTTTAGACCCCTTCGAATGGGTCTGCATCCATTATAATGATAAGAAGGATGGATCTTTGAAGCGGATGTCGCGACAGTTAATTAGTTAATGGTTGACAAATCGCGTCGTTTCTGGGTTGGGTTCCTTAAGGCCGATGACATACTGTCGTGGAAAACGATACGTCCAATCTGCTTCTATTTATAAAGCATTGGTTTGGAACCACATTGTTAAAGTGCTATGCCACGTCTGAGGACGCTTTGCATCCCGCTATAGTATTTTGAGGTTAATTCGCCCACTTTCACAAATTTGTGTAATTTTAGCATTATTTGTAACAGATTTCATTAGCCACCGATCAGTAACAGTAGATGGAGAACACCACATAAGACGTGACTTTTTAGATTTAGTGTGTAACTGGTTGCCAAGAAGGTGCCAGTTACTGATGAGTTCGAAACGCAAAATAAAACTTGATATAATCACAATTGGATAGACATTTTAAATCTCACCGGAAAATTGATATAATTTAATTGTCCTAAAATTGTCGAAAAACTGTGCTTTTTATATCTATTTTGGAAGTAACACAAACAATAGTTCACGAAACTTTCGGCTTATTTGAGTTGTAAAGTATTAATCGAAGAAGCAAAATATGTATTAGGTCTACAGAAAGTTCGTTGGGATATCACAATCGATCAGAATATTGCTCACAGTCAAATTAAGTCAAAGCGAATGTATACCGTGATGTTTGGCCTCTGCTCACTAGACCAATCCCGTACATCAGTTTCGAAGTAATCTTAGCCGATCCAAATTGAAGCAATGCGCGGATGCTTGACTTCCTTTCATTTTAAGGATTCGAATTCTTCTAGCTCCGATTGAGCGTTACGCCGAGGATCCTCAATCGGTTTGTTTTAGAAACAGCTACTCGATCGATGGATGCAGTAGAAGCTATTCGACATAGTGGCATCCAACATTCTTCATCCACTGTTGGACAGCCTTGCTCGCGGCCTGCCCGTCCTCGTACCTCAAGGACCTTAGCAGAATGTTAATTGTCCGACCTCTGTTTCGAGTGTTTCTTTGGGTTTTCAGCTATTTCTTCAAGGCTGTTTTGCTGTATTACGGTGCTTCGCTGTCGGTTTCCACGTACGGTTCTCACCGTTCGCCACAGTTCGGTCGTAGTGCTGCTCACCGAAATATTTGTCACGAAACCCCTTACATGACTTTTCTTTCGCTAACTTAACCACTTTTCGTGTTGCTGTTCTTCATACTGGGATACTTCTAGGTGCTGTTTGTTTGTCTGAATCTGATGTATCTGGACGTCGAAAGGCGCAAAGATGTTTTCTAAGTTGCCTAACGACTTCTTTCCCTCCGGGGTACTATCATAATCCAGTTTTTGGGCCATGATACACTACTTCGGGGTAAGCATTTATTGCGGCTGAGACGATCGACCAACCAATTGATGGAGAACGTGATCGGGAGATGGTCGCTGTTGTGTGTGTCCGTGCGTCCGCTAAACTTGCAAACCAGATTTTTAGAATAGAAGGTCGATGTATTTCCGGTAGAAGGGTCGTTCCATGGCGGAGAACAGTTATTCAGAATCATGAGTTTTCTGGACAATGTCGTTTCTACAATAAACTGATCAAGCGTGATCGATGATTGAGACCCTCAATCGATATGATGTCCGTTGAAGTCTCCAGGGAACGCTACTGGGACTTCCAGTAGATACCAACTCCTGGTACCTGTACCGGTAAAGGGATACGTGCAGCGACGACCTCTTAATGGATGTTCAGTTGTACGTGCTCAAAGGGCAGGCCTTCTCGAATAACAAGGTCTGCACCATGTTAGGTGTTCAATTTTAGCAGCAGCGTACAGTCAACAAAGCTCGGAACAAGTTTTTCGTTGACGGTCGTTTCTTCTAGCGATATTTGGCAAGTTTCGTGTCCTCTTCCCCCTATCGATCCCTTCATGATCAAGTGAGGAGGCTATTCCCTTAACCGACTATTCGTTCGAAGCATACTGGTCACATCTGAAACGGGAGAAGCCGCCGCAACAGTATATGCTTGTCGATACGGTGATATTGGAATGACCTGTGGAACGTCCACTCCATCGGTATCAGTCGCTGTCGAAACCATTAACAGAAGATGACTTGCAGCAGTTGTATCAGAGTATATGGTAGCTTCCAATATCACCGGGAATGGTATGTCAAGCAGCTGTCAAGGCACTTGGAGTCTCTTAATTCGGCGCTGTTCAGGGTTCCCGACCTATTGTTCTTGTTGTACACTACGCTTATACCCGGTTTTGCAAGGGTCCCATTACCCTGACTAGTGATATCAGGAAGATGTTCCACTAGATGATGATCCGGGAGCTAGACCAGCAGGGCCAGTGCTAGAGGGATGGGAACGGTCAGCTAGTAGTCCATGTGCTGAACATCCCAACATCGCCGGCTTACGAAGCGAAAAGCCCTGAGAGTTCTGATGACGATGTTTGGTTCTCGTATGAGTCCACGCTTCAATTATTTTCAGATTCTGTTGAAAGAAATCTGGCACTCCGACGAGATTCTCACAAAATAGCGAATCAATCTGAGAGTACTTCCTTAAGCCGCAAGAGTCCAGAGTTCACGGAGACTTAATTCAAATTTCACTGCTGACTACGACCGTATTTAACTACACACATTCGTGGGCACAAGCGAGAATACCATGATCGCCGCTTGCTACTAGGTTTCGTTCAGAACGGTAGTGCTAATGAACAAAGCCTTGGTCTTGCATGGAAGTATTACACTGACTCCTCCAACACCTTGGAGATTGCTTTAAACCATAAAGCGGACGTGTCAGCAGACACACATTTGGTTACGATTGAACGCTTTGAGGAACACTATATGATGAAATAAAATCTCGGAACCTGAGTTTTCCTGCACTCTTGACCACTAGTCCTCCGAGTTGCCTCGCCCTGGAAGTAGCCCTTATCTACTGCTTGTAGTGGGAATGCAAACGATTCTACAATGTCTTGCGTTACTTTGTAGGTCAGCAGTCACATTGTTGCCTGGAGTAACTTACATTTACACAGCTGTTTTCAGGAATCTTGTCAATCTTCAATTTTTTGGTTTGAGGAACTGTTGATAGAATCAATCGTTCTGTCGTGCATCCACCCATTTGTGTCGTTTCTCGTTTCTGGATTACATGCTCGGTCGCCGCGTGGTGCGTATCCAAGAAATGGACATCGCTTACTGGCTGGATCAAGCTTGCTACGTTTTTGCTTTGGTGTCCACGATAAAACCAAACTACCCAATATCGTAAACTTCTTAACGTTTGGTTTTTCACCAAGCCACATCTCGGCTCCAGTGCTTTTGTTCGTTACATATACTACATCGTACACTGCTACAGACTCGACTAGTAGCAATCGCTGATTCTATCTGAATGCCATTTTTGTGATAAAACGTTAACAGTTGCTTACTGAAATATATCTTGAAGTATTCAAATACCTGGTCCTTCTTCTCTATCGCCACAAAATAGAGATGTAATTTTCCCGCAAACATTCATGTGATTTTTTTCAGCGACATGTTGGTTGGGGGGTCTAAAGTCTTTGACTTGTAACTTCACAGGTTTTGCAGAAATCTTCCTCTGATTTCAGCTTATCCAATCCGTTGACCATTGCTGATCATTGAAGTTTAAGTATGTTTTCGATAGTTCAACTAACCGTAGCGCTTGTGTCACGAATCTTGTATGCTGACTTCATCTTCAGTACCAATCGCTAAGACGTTGTCTACATTTTCCACCTCCATGGTTATATAGAGCAATTTTTTTAATTTGATAGCTGACATTCCCCTCTTTGGTAGGGTGGCACGATCTTCCTCGAAGTTGACTTTAACTCCAATGTCCATCAGTGTACCCAGCAACAGTAAGTTGAATTTTAAGTTGGGAATGAACAAACTGAGCATCCAAACGCACATTACTACTTCATGTCGATAGATTTCCTTAGATGGTTTCTATGGATCAAGAATCAAAATTATATTTTTCTTTGCATTTTGACACACCGTTGGCTCAGCTCCAATCAACGCGGTGTCACGATCCATGGACACTTCCGCTGCCTGTGCTCGTGCACGTCGTTCTTTGGATTTTGGACATACTTGTGGGTAATATATCCGCAACCGTAGCACTAGTTTTCAATTTTCTTTCTCCAATCAATTTATTCTGCTTTCCCGTTTTAGCTGCCAGCACTGTTCCATCAGGTCGCTTGACTATTAGAGTGGGACATGGTTATATGAAAAAAATAAAATTTGGCTCCGAGTAACTTTTTGGGTTCCATTTAGCTCCCAGAACTACTCTGCAAATTTTTAGCTCGATCGGTGAAACTATATTTTTGCGCCCACTGTTTAAAGTTTACATGGGATTTCGTATGGGGAAATTGTCTTTTACAAATTAATTCTTCCAAGAGTCGCCCGTTATCTCCTAAAAATAAGTAGATGTCTGATTTTTATAGGAAATTTGTCAAGGAAACAAAGTCTAGAAGACTGCAAAACGATCTGATACTTGCGGAAAAAGTTATTAAGCAAAAACCGATTGATGCCCTGAAGATTGATGAAAATTTCACTTTTCATAGCATCACTGCTTTTGACGATCTAATTATACACAAAAATTTTAACTTTTTCTCATTATGTACAAAAGAAGCCTCCATTTATCCCTCAAAACCTTTCGAAGTGGCCAAATACTATAGATAAACGATTTCGACACATTAAGAGAGGATTAAAACAAAATTGCGTATAATTGGACAACCAACAGCAGTGGTGCTAGAAAAAATGAATATTTTATCAATCGTCAGAGCATCAATCGGTTTCTGCTTAATAACTTTTTTCTCAAGCGTCAGATCGTTTCGTGGTTTTCGAGACTTTGTTTCTTTGTTAAATTTTCTATAAAAGCCACGTAACGATTTATTTTTAAGAAGTAATGGGCGACTCCTGGAGAAATTATTTTGTAAAAGTTCATTTTCCCATACAAAATCCCATGTAAACTTTAAACAGTGGGCGCAAAAATATAGTTTCACCGATCGAGCTAAGAATTTCCACAGTTGTTCTAGGACCCAAATGGTACCTAAAAAGTTGCTCGGAACTGGAATCTAATTTTTGTCCCACCCTATTGACTATACCAGTGTTTGAGAACCTTGTTGATCGCTTCAGTAGCATTGATTTTGAGGCCCTCCCGTACCTAATAGGACCGAGACCAGGCCCGTAGCCAGGATTTTGTTTCGGTAGGGGCTTAAAAAAAATTGCATAAAGCTTTTAATTCTGACAATTTGATATAGTCACTAGAAACTAAATTAAATTTTGAAAAGTTCATAATGAAATCAATTCCAAATCAAAGACAATCCTAAAAATATGTTCATTGTCACAAGAAAGGTTATAGTACTTACTCTCGTTACAACAAAGTATATTCTAGAGTTCACAGTATTTATGCGCTAACCGAATATGACAATGCTTGACGGTGCTGGAAAACACTAGGTGTTCCAAGCTACACCTTTAAAAGGCGTAGAAGATGCTAAACCGAAATGAGTAGAAAAATATCCATAAAATGTTCGAACGAAGAGAATGTCGAAATTCGTACAAAATCTTCTGATTTAGCAAGCGATTTGTAGATGCGCAGAGACGGTTCAACTTCTATTTTCTTTGTCTGGTGTTCTGCGAGTATTACCAGTTCCAAGGCATCATGCTAACACAATTTTTTGATATATTCTATTTAAATGAAACTATTTTCAAGACTAGCCTTGGTCGGGTAGATTAGAACCCCAGTTAGGAAGGATTTTTGGTAATCAATAGGATCAAAATATAAATTTAAATGATTAAATCAACTGAAGGAAACTGCCCACAATTTAATTGATTAAAGAAAATTGTCTACAAATCGAATGAAAACACTGATTACTAATATCTTCTAATTTTCCTTCAAATCGCCAGTCGCCGTGCATGTGTCGTTCACCGTGCAGTTTCAAAATCACGAAATTTAAAGAACTAGCTCCCTAAATCCATCGGAGAGATCCAGATCCCAAATCCTTTCGTTTCATCGTTTTATTGAAACATTCCAACTAAAGTTGAATCAAAATTTTAAATACACCGTAAGTTGATCATATAACGTGCACTGGTGCCAAACAAATGTCCTCAACTACTTATTCTCGTTTTGTTGGTAATAGTTTTATATTATTTCTAAATTGTGACGTATTTAGATAGGTATTTTTACGGTGACTATGAGGGCGGTTTTCATTTTGATAAAAAAACAGGATTTGAAGTCACGTCAAATCCACCTAAACGAACGGTAACTGGGGACTTGACGGTACGTGAAATTTGTTAAATGTATTACCAAAAGAACTAGAAGGTCTACCTTCTGATGTCGCAAAAAGCAGAAGCAAAAAAAATTGCTACGCTATAGCAGGCTACAGGCACCAGTGAATCAAGCTAGCTATTGTTCTATATCAGTGCACATACAAATTGTATCGTTGCCCCCGGCTGCGGAGTAAAATGAGTTTGCCAAATGAAGCAAAAGTGCCTGTGCTACGGGATAACACGAACAGTTAAGGAAGTGGAACAATTAGTTAAAGTGAAAATGGAACTTAATCTCGCTGAAGTTACCTACATTCAGCTACATCACGTAAAAACTGTGTTTTGATCACGTTTAGAAGCTTAGCACAGGCCGAAAACTTTATTGCAAAGAACAACATGCAACACGAGGTCGAATTTAATAACACCAGAATCAAGATCCCCGTGCATATGGAAAACGACATGGTGGACGTGCGTATCCATGATTTGGCCCCGCGCACGAAGGAGGATTTCATCAAACAAATCATGTCGCAATATGGAGAAGTAGAATCTATTACGAATGCCTGGAGAAATTTTTTCTCCGGCATTCCCAATGGCGTTCGTATTGTGAGAATGCGAGTGACTAAACCAATACCTTCTTACACGACTATCGAATGCAAATCACCGAAGGATGGCGTGACCTATAAGCAAACAACGCTAATTACATATCCCGGGCAGACCCCAACATGCCAATTCTGTAACTATACAGCCTACTACGGAAAAACATGCGCCGAAGCAACTAGTCAAAACTCATCTACTACAGCCAACTCTAACACGCAGCCACCGATACCTTCAGATAAACCTAAAACAACGATCCAATTACCCAATAATGCAGGTACAACGACCACGACAACCGCTCCCAAACCAACAACTAGCATCGCCAATAAAGAAGCAAATACCGATGAAGACGGATATACAACAGCGACCCATAAGAACAAGAAACAAATAAGAACCTCTGATCGTGAACAGGAAGAAAGCAGTACCGATGACGACATGGACGGGAACGATAACGCGAGAGAAGGCAGACTGAATGACCACCAAGCGGCCTCACCGCCAAGGAAAACGATCTCAACACGCAGCAGCAAACTGCGTCAACAAGATCTGGCAGACCGACATTCTTAGAATTTTTTTATTTTTACTTATTGTAAAAAAAATTAAAAGACCCACGGATCAGTTGTGCTAACGCATTGAGCCGTTTCAAATAAAATTTTAGATTGAAAAAAAAAAGAAATATTATAAATATGAACAAGCTCAATAATTTCAGCATCTCTTTATTCCGACATATGGACGGGTATACATCGCACTTACTTCACCTCTGTCGAAGAGTAACGTAGGTGTAAGGCCAACTTTCTTTGATGATTTCTGTTGTTCTGTAGTTGAGTGCCCAGAAAATATAGAACAGCTGCTCTTGAGTCGATTTCAATTTATTTATTATTTTTTCTCTCTTTTTCTTCGTGATCTCTGCTCATCTCTCTCATTTTATTCCATAACGAACACAAATAAAACGAAAACATGAAATCGAAACATTAATCCCAATTTATTGACTGTAGACTCAACTAGTTACAACATTTTAGTCGCTCTCCGTGATAGGCTACTGATGTTTGTTCACTGTATCGTCACGTCGTTTTTAGACTTACATGGACATTAATTGGAAACCATCGAAAGAGACAGAAATGCTGCTGCTTACAACATTAAGTTTATTATGATTGATTGACTAATATGTGGTTTAGCATCTATTGACATCCGTTGAAAAGTAAGGATAAAATCACAACAGATAGTCCTACCGCTACTATGTACGTTTCTGTATGTGAACAACATTAGTAATATACGACGGTATACAATTCTTGGGTTGATGAACACCTCAGAAAAACCGCTGTTTTACCACTTTTTGGCTTGTTTATTTTTTGGAATTTTTCTTGCTTATTGTTCGATTGTTTAAAATATCACTACTTTGCGGACTAATAATGTTTAAATATGGACCGCATTCTCCGCATAAAATGAAATTGAGTGTCAACAGAAATACTATTGCATTAAAATGACGCGAAAACAAAAACTGTCTTCTCGACTATATTGTCTTCAACTAACGGAAATGTTTTTGTCTAGCACGCTTGAGTGAGATGCCTGATGTTTCTACTAAGCGTACAGTGCACTAACCTATTACAGAAATTCAATCTGCTTATGCTTTAACTAACTTTATTCTGGCTAATATATAACATAATATCTGAGTTTTGTTAGACACAACCACTAGCGATAAAGTTCTCATTTTGGGACAGTTTTTGAGCTCACTTTTCTATAAAACTTCTGCAATTTTATTATATATTTCGTTTATTTTATTCGGTTCAATGCATTAGCTAAATGAAGCCTTGTGTCTTCAATATATTTCCATGATGTGAACAATGAAAGTGATAAAACGTAAATGGTTGTCCTACAGATCTCGTGCGAACAACTAGCGATTGCATGTGGAGAACTATTTACTAGGCTGAGAAATATTTTTCCTAACCAACAGTGTCGCGGTGGTGTTCATTTCTATCTCGTACACTTCCTTATCATCATAGTGGTTACTGCCATGTCCATGTTCGCGAATTTCTGACGGGTCACGAGTGTCGACTTCCTCAATGATGGTGCCGACCGTTGATTTTGAGATACTAGACGCAGTTTTTGCCGTCAATATTATCCGAACAGCAGCCAAAATTTGGCAAATGTTTGTTTTTCAGGAAATGGTTTTGGAGACTATGTATATGCAAAGATATAATGTGTAAAATAATACTATCGCATTCAATTTTTACGTGCAGGGTCAGGTTGGAGGAAATATGTCTGTTCACCTAGATTTTCACCACAAAAACACCATTTAATATACTTCCTAGATGTGTCCTTTATAATGAATACCATTTTTTCCAAATGTGACAGGAATCTTTTAATAGCCACGGTGCAAGTAAGTGGTATCAGATCTTGTAGCCGAGCATTGATTTTCTCATCGTCCATATATATGAGGATCAACCACATGTTACAAGTTGTTATGCAAAATGACTGGTTTCGCCTGGGCTAATTTGTTAAATGGCATCAGCACTGAACGCCTGACATGGTTAAACTCGTTAAAGGCGATGTTCGTAAGCATAACCTCCATAATCACCTTCAGCAAATATTTCACATCATTAATGTTGCTCCAGCCAAATACGGAGGCTATTGACTTCAGGTCTTTTCGCATAAGATCGATCTTATGCGAAAAGACCTGAAGTCAATAGCCTCCGTATTTGGCTGGAGCACTACTTCTTGCTTCTGCGACTCAATCATTCGACAGATCCCCACAGCAAGAATTAAAGTAACAGTTTCGTTTGTCTTCCGACGAGTCACACAATATGAAGGGAACTGTTTTATCACACTCAGCATACTGAGTAGATATCCTGACCGCTGTCTTCGGTGTTCGAAATAGCAATCTTCCTCACAATTCTCGCATTAATTTGTTGAAACCAAACAAGATACAATTTTTTTAAGAGTCACCGAAAAACATGTTGTTTCTTAAATTTATTTTTGAAAATTTTCGGGGGGGGCTTTAGCCCCCTAGCCCCCCCTCTGGCTACGTGCCTGACCGAGACTGTGTCTTGCTGCGTTCAATCAATCGGTTTCAACACCGAACATTTTTTAAATGATCCGATTTGCGCACAAGGGCACAACTACTGACAAAGCTGATTTTGTGTTTCGTATTCCACTCATCAGTAACTGACACTAACCTGAGGGCCACACGATTGAATTGAACAGTCTTTCTCTAATTTGTTTCGGATATATTTTCTTCTTTCGCTTTTTGCTCATGCTTCCGACGACTTCCTTAATCTACCGTCGTTCTTACCGATGGCTTTCTTGCGTTTCCATGCTTCCGTGAAATTGGTAAACCTTCTGTCTCCAGTTGAAATACCTGTAGCCTGAAACATTGGACAGTGGTTATTATCTCTGAAACAGATGTTTGGGTGTAAAGCAATCGAATAAATTTTGCTATTATATGGAGCCGAATTTCGAGTAAAAATGTAGATCGGTTTTGCTTCCTTGATAGTAGTAAAAAAGTTGGTAAAATTCATAAAAATATACCATTTTGTCACGACTATTTTAGTTCTTTTATAAAATAAGCAAACATCTGGGTTGCAGCTTCTTTTTCTAAAATATGCTCCGAGGCTTTCTATTAAAAAAGCTATTCCATCAGAAGATTCATTTACAAAAAATGTGACTTGAAAACCATTCTCATCAAAATAAAATAAATACTCTTTTAAATGCAGTCAAAATTGTTGCATGTCTATAAGTACATTTAAAATCGTGTTAATTCATGAATAATTTGTATGTTTGAGATTAAAGAAACTAAGAGTTCTGGATTTATATGTGTAATGCCATGGCTGCCCGTTGTGACTAGTAATTTTTCTTGTACTTTTCGCTGTCTTTCTCATAGAATCGACATGTCTTCCACATATTTCCACATTTTAGTAATTGACGTTCAAAATGGCGGTATATTAAACCTACTTTGTTCAATAACTCTTAAGTTTTAAAATGAAAAATGTGGACGTCCTCGACAAATATCTGTAATTCCTAATTTTAACAACTTAATCGAACATTTGAAAAATTGAAAAAATCTCTGGAAAAAGTTCTAATGAAAAAATGATTTTTTGGAGCCTCCCACAATCAAAGCGCTTTTTTCTAAGCACCTATTCCATTTTGGAGAGTTTGTTTAGCAAGTTTTCTCGTTGTATTATTTTCTATAACTAGGTCACTAACCTCAAAACAATCTCGAAAGTCGGTAGAAATAAATTTTCTGTCTCACTTTTAGGTGAATTATTCACAATTCAGTGTAAAAAAGGTATTCCCAACATACTATATCACTTAAATCAACTCCTAGAGCGCAATTAATAAAAGGCACGTTTTGGTACCATTGCGACCACTGTTCCTGGGTGGAAACTGGTTTTCTTGTACATCTTTCTCTGTGAATTCCCAATTACCACTATATCCCCTAGGGAGCTATGTACCAAGCCAGGTGAAGGACATTTCCCCATTGTCATTGACTCGATTATTCCATAGTCCCGTCCCTATACGTACTGTCAGTAGCTACCTGCGAAGATGATCGCACACGCCAAACCCAGCTACCTTTTTCTTTATCCAGTTCGCGGTAGGCCATGAGCCACAAACTATGAACAAGTTCATTAACACCGCGACTGAAAAACACCGTGAACCGTAAGGTAGAAGGAAAGATCCGACCCGGAATAGGTCGGCACAAAAACCTGGCGAAGAAATTTCGGACTCTTAATCTACCTATGAGAAGTTGCTAGTGGTGGTGTTAGCCCGCTAGATGCAAAAGAAACCAGCAATGAAAAAAAAGACGAACGAAGACAAAAAGTCGATGACACCTGCGGCAACACCCAGCAGACATTTTGCTTCAATCTCTGTGTGGCTGTCGGTCTTCTGCGTGGGCCGGTTCGATGTAATCTAAATGTGTCCTCATATCGGGTTTGGAAATGGCGAAATATGTGTCCCCATTAGTCGATCGCTTTCACTCTCTTTATGTTGACGACCGACACGTCCCACTCGTTGTATTGTTGTAGGTAGGTAAAGGCGCGGCGCGGAAGAAGTTCCAAAATCGTAACCTTTCGTAAACCGACCGGCCACAGCTCTACACGATGATGATCCTTCCTTTGTCCAGCACCGGCGTTATAAAGTCCACTGTGACCGGGGGTATCGCGTAACACTCGAATTGGAGAATTAGAAAATTTTCACATTTTTGCCTTTCGCTTCGACCGTTTTTCACACGTTGGCGACGCACAATCGTTTCTCTCGGTGACCACTCGCTACACCATGGCATACGTTCATGGCATGCCTGGATCTCCGAAACGAACTCTGACAACGACCGATGAATGGTTTCATTTCACGGCGGTTGGCCTGCGCTGACTCGACGTCGAAGTGAAAACTGGTCTTCTTGTCGGTGTGGTGTTGTGCGCGAGCAGCACTGGTGATGATGATGATGATGATGGTAGCGACGGTTCTCGTTCAGCCGTTGACCGCTTTCTCGGCGAACTGCTGCACAGACTATACTATTGCAGTGGTTTCTGATGTATGGTTTTAGATGATACCACCAACAGAACATAGGAAAAATTGTACAGATTTTGAGCATTTCTGACAGGAATAGTCAAAGTTAGGCACGGCCCACTTCGATCTGGGTGAAGCTTTGGACAAGTCTTCGGTATGATAGGCTCACTTTTGAAAGGGGTGTATTTTCCAATTTCACAAATTCATTCAAATTTGATTCCAATTTTGGCCAGATAGTTAGCGTGAGAATTGGAACTGTAAAAACTCCCCTTGTACTGAATGAAATGACTTCAAGTTTGCACGATTTAGTTGAAAATCATTACACAAATCTTGTATTAAAATTTAAACATTAACATAAATAACGAAATTCCTGATTTTATGAAACTTTTCGCAATAAAAGACCATTCTTCGTAGACTTATTTCCAGACAACACTACGTCCAACTTGTCAATATAGGCGTCTCTTTTCAACATTATTATTATTTCTAGGGGAAAATTAATTGAAGCTTATCTTAACTAGACTAAATTACTTTACCATTACTAGTCGCCGACAAAAATGGTGATAATAATGCCTTAAAAAGGGCAGTGCCTGCAGTTTGCCAATGCACAGTGTACGTTATGAAGCCCAAATCGCTGGTTCTTTTGCTGTGTTGCTTGGCTCTGGTTCAGAGTCAGGGTAAGTATCGTCTACTGCTTTTATGCTTCCCCGGATCAAAGTTAAAGTGTTCAGATTTTCAGATGACTATGAAGACCCAAGTGTGACCGACAACGGTGAAAGATGCCAAGACATCGATGAATTTTGCAGAGGAGACTATCAAAGCCCTATCGATCTAAGAACACAAAAAGCCATTACAACGATTGACACTATAAGGCTGAGATTGGTGAGATATAATCTGAACCCAACCGAGGTGACAGTAACCAACGACGGATGTTCAGGTGGGCTACTATAGCGTACCAAACATTGATTTCTAAACCGTCTTTCGTTCCAACTGCAGCCATTTACAGGTTTAAATATGAGAGTAACCAAAAATTCATTGCACGGAATGGTACTCTGGGTCGTACGAACTACGAATTCGTAAGACTCCAGTTCCACTGGGGAGAAACTTCCGACCGAGGATCCGAGCACGTGACGAACGGACGTCGATACTCCATGGAAATGCAGTTGGTGTTCTTCAACCAGAAATATGACTCGTTTCAGGATGCTCGAGCGTACACGGATGGTCTAGCAGTGCTTTCGATATTCTTCAACAGTAGCACTGCGGAACGCGACTACGGTTGGATTAAGGCCCTGAATCAAGTTCGACGAGCGGGAACCACATATACATTACCGGATCCGACGGTGTTCAACATTTATGATCTCATAGGGGCCAACAGATATCCATACTTTACCTACTTTGGAAGTTTGACTACTCGTCCGTGCAGTCAAGCGGTTACCTGGATTGTACACACAGTGGCTCTACCGATTACAGAGAGGCAGCTGAATGTTTTCCGCTCGTTACGAAAGTTTAATCGTATGATACTGGTCGATAACTATCGGCCGCTACAAAATGCTACCAGAAGAAAACTAACTTTAGTTACAAGAACTACACAAACAGATTAATATGACTCTACTAGCTAGTATGTAACAGGGGAACAGATCGAAAAAAAATGAATAAGTGATATAGCGATTGGAACTTGATATTTTCGTCGAAACCTCTCGGATGACAGCTCTAAGCTTTACCCATGAGAATCTTCCACAGATAAGTCCCCCCTTCGCTAACAGATTCGATCCAAAAAGAGAAGAATATCAGAAGAGAGATGGACTTCTAAATTTTGAAACCATTTTTATTATGTGGAGAACCTTTGAACTTCAGGAATATCAGGAAAGAGACTTAACTTCAGGAAAGCCCTACATACTTCAGAATATTTTTTAGCACTCCAGGACCGAAGCTTTTTCGTATTTAAGACGTTTATTCATCGTAAGCAGCTAGATGAGCATATCCCTTTTCTTGGTTTTCTTCTTGACAAATTATATTGAACAGCACATGATTATTTTCCTACCTTTTCTACAACTGTTTAAGTTTTCGTAAGGCCATTCATCCGTGCAAAGTGAGACATCCGTTTTCCACAGAAGACCGGCTTCGAAATGGTTGTCAACGCGATGAATAATTCACTCTAGGATTTCATGTGCCCTACTGGCTCTCGTGATACTGTTACGACCGATTTTTCCCGAGCTTAGTGACTTTTCAACAGGTGAAGAAGAGCTTCGCTACTGACATCCTGGTGGTACCCCAGGTAACCATGTCTTTGCCTCGGACCATAGACCGTCCATCCGAGCTTCCATAGATCTGCTATCGGCTCTACAGTTGACCCTATTCTCACTTCCGTTGGGGTAAAACAGTGGATATTATTTAGCATGATGGGCATTTCTGAACTGCCGACGAAGGAAGATGCCACGTCTCTGCTTGGATACCTCTCCCTTCATAGACTGCTGTGTTAGCATCCGTTTTTCAACTTTGTGAACTGTTTACAGCAGCATATTTTCACCTGATCCTACTGATGATCCCATAAATCGAACAGCCGTGAATCCTTTTCGACAAATGTAACATAGGCCGTCCATTTTATGGTTAGTTTCTCCTGGACACCAACGATACCTAATCAATCCGCTAACTGTGAATCTATTGACTTATCACTGTAGCGTAGCTTTACAGAAATTAATTGGAACAATACCGGATTACTGACTTGAATACGTGCACTTGTACTCACGACTGCTTCCGTCGGGTGCAGTGAAGGATTGTGGAATTCTCTACATTCTTCAACATTGCTTATAAAGTTGTATTGTAGACCATCATACTCGTTGAGACGAACTGTTACGGTATGTCGGCAACCCCTCGGTGAATGACAACCGAGTATTTTCCGCGTCCCTAGGATCTTTTGAGATGGTGAGATAGAGGTAGTGTGAAGTAGTGAGATTTATAGACTAGATGCCAATAGAGCGGAGGAAAAAAGAAGATACTAGCGAGCGGTGACGAATTTGAAGTGCCAGGATATACGATATTGCTATTTGTTAGAAAAAAACTGAAATATTCGTAAGTACATAAAGTGAAGATGAGTTATCCAACATTAACCCTGAAACAGGTGGCAGAAATCCGTGGATTGCGCCCTATAGAAACTGTAAACGGGTTGAATTGCTTGGAGTTTGAGGTTAGGTTCTCAAAGGGTACTGTTCCGCATTAAGACAACCTGCTGGGAATAACTAGGATTTATTGAGTGACCGATGTAAGTAGATTTAGATTCATTTGAAAACAAACTTCAGACTAATAAACATTTAACAGCTTTTATCTGGTTCACTTTGTAACATTTAACAAGCTGTTGCTGAAAAGTCTACTTCTATCTATCCCAACAAACTAAAAGATCACTCGAGATAACCACAAAGCTATGCCGAATAGTACAAGAAGTACCCCCATCGCGGAAACACACTGTAACCAGTGCAACGAACCTGACACGGAGCTGTTGTCACTGTGATTCGTGGTGGCATTTTACCTGTGTACAGCATTGCATCGACACTTGCCAACTGTCAGAGACCGTCGGCGCAGATTCCGGTGATCGATGCACCTGGAAGCAAGGCTAACAGCAAAGCGGGAACGAGCTCTTTAACCTGTAGTGCCGAAGCAAAAAAGGGCTCGCCTACAACTTGAGACTCGGAAGGCTTTGGCGATGAAGCGTACAGAATTGGAAGTATGATCGGAAGGTGGAGCAAGAGAAGCAGAAAAAGGAAGCACGGTTTGAGCGGAAGCAATTCCAACTAGAGCAGGCGGTAATGAACGAGTTATTCCGTTTGAGAGAGGTGATCGACCTAGGTGGGGAAGGAACCGGAGTGTCATCTCAGTGCAGTGTTCCTTCAGAAAGATATAGCAGTGGAAGGCCGCCGACGTTGGTTGTCCCGACGGAAAAGGCTCCAGCCATTCATACGAGTAACGCGACGATAGCAACTGGAATTCAAGCTAGGCAGGACGGCATGCAGCAACCAACTAGCATTAACGAGGGTATTCTAGAAGCAGCGTTGGCAGGTATTTCGTTAGGGCAATCAGGTTTTGAGCCAACGTTAGGGGGTATTATCGGTCGGGTCGAAAGCACAGAAGCGCCAATAGTTGGTAGAGGTCAGACTAACATTTTCTCGGTTACCTCCGCGCTCGACGGGCCTAGCAAAGGCATCCCAAATGTAATCCCCAAACAGGTGTATGCTTTTCAAAACTATCCCTCTCCTCTCTCCCAGCCTCATCCAGCAGGTAATTGCTTTGTCGTTCCGTGAGTCAGTAACCCGAATTTTCCAACCGCCGGGCAATCGACCGCAGTGAACCAAGACAGTACAGGCCCGAGAAGAGGTTCAGTGACAGTGGAAGAATTACTGGGAGAAGAGTATTCCCAGTCGTACCCAGTTATCGTCTGTGATTCCCACTGTGCAAAGGTTTTCGAGAAGGCAGACGGCGCCGCCAGGTATCCAATTGGGACAGCAGGAACAACCACAACCCGCGGAGTAACCTTCGTTGCATAACGAGCAGGCGTATTGGGGACCGACACCGTGACAATTGGCAGCAAGACACGTTATGAACAAGGAGTTACCATTATTTTCTGGTTATCCGGAAGACTTGTTGCTATTCATTAACTCGTAAGTTAACTCTACTCAGAGGTGCGGTTTTTCGTGCGAGGAAAATTTGGCGAGGTGTTAGAAGGGACATGCACTTGAGTCGGTGCGGAGTCGACTGTTGCTACCGACGAGCGTTCCGAATGTTTTAGCTACGTTGGAGACACTATATGGTAGACCGGGATCGCTGATCCACACGTTGTTGCAGAGGATCCGAGGGGTGCCTGCGCCAAAACAGGAAAGACTGTTTGAGTTGGTAGAGAAGCTTCCAGCACATATGAAACTGGACTGGTCGCATACAAGCAGCACTGCGGAGAAGTAAACCTCCGTTCTTCTTCTCCGATGACGACGAAGGAAGAAGCAGTTGGCGCTAGGATGCGCCCATCAAGCCCAGCGTGTTTCACTTGCAAAAACCCGGAGCATCGGATGAAAGATTGCTCAGAGTTCGACAAGAAAAAATTCGAAGAACGCTGGAAAACAGTACAGAAACTCGGCTTGTCTTGTCTTGGAGCACACGGAAGGTGCCCCTGCAAAATTCGCAAGCAATGCGACATCGATGGATGTCAACGGCGACATCACCCTTTGCTGCACTCCAAACAGGACACAAAGGAAACCCAGAAGGCCAGGGAAAACGGAAATTCGCCAGGAAGTGACTGTAAGAAGTTCAGGAATGACGTCAATTCGGCGAAGAATGGGTCAAAGCCAGAATTGAATGAAGCTAAGCCAAGCATTTCCAAAGCTGTCACCAACCATCATTCCGCTGGGAAGACTACGCTTTTTCGTATTATTTCAATGACTTTGTATGGGAACAATCGATCTGGGTCCGTGTACGCTTTCTTGGACGATGGCTCGGAGAGAACACTGATTGAAGAAGAGTTGGTAAAGGAGCTTGGGTTGCAGGAGATTCGCAACCATTGTGCCTGCAGTGGGCGAACGTGAAGAGATCAGAAGCTAATTCTCAACGAGTTCCATTGGAAATAGCAGGATGGTCAGGGGCATCCAAACATTCTGTGTCGGACGTGCGCACCGTAAGCAAGCTGAACTTACCACGACAATCCTTGCGGTACGCGTAACTCGCAGAAGCCTTTCCGTACCTGAAGCGCCTACCGGTCGATGATTACGATAAAGTGGTACCTCATATCCTCATCCGAAACGACAACGCTCACGTTACGTCGACACTCAGGCTACGAGATGGCCGACAGGGAGAGCCGATAGCAGCAAAATCACGCTTGGGATGGACGGTTTACGGTCAGGAGATATTGTTCATAGTTTCCACATATGCGAGTGTCAAGAGGCCGAGCAGACCCTACCTCAGCTTGTAGAGAAGTTTTTCGCAGTCAAGAGTCTGGATATAATGGAAGTCGCCCATCCTGAGTCCGCGGAAGTTCAGCGAGCAAATCGGATCCTGATGGAAACTACTAAGCGGGTCGGACAGCGATTCGAGACTGGGCTTCTCTGGAAGTACGATTGCTTCAAGTTCCCGGACAGCTACCAGATGGCGGTTCGGCGACTTCAGTGTTTGGAAAGGCGTATGCAGAAGGATTTGCTCATCGGCGAAAGTTTGAGGAGACAGATGAATTCTTTGTCGGATCAGATGTTTACCTTGCGACAAATCCTGGATAATTGCAGGAGTCTGGACTTATCTCTTTATGAATGTCAAGGCTGCGTACGATACAGTGAAACGTAACATGGCAGATAATACTGGAACAAGGCAAAACTGATTATCTGAATCATTTGTGGCATTAGAACGATTGAAGTAGTTGTTGTTCAATATAACACTCATAGGTAGAATTCGAAGGTTTGGTGTGCGAAATTCTACATGCATCTTGGCTTAGCGGACGACATCGACAGAACTGAAGTTGATCGCAGAATAGGGGAACAGGCATTTGTGCTTTTTGACAGGTAGGCTACGATAACCGGACTCTGACAAAACAAAGTACATGTCAGAATTAGAAAATGAGGCAATTCGAAC
>NC_080670.1:214372579-214447579 GCF_030247195.1 Topomyia yanbarensis | reverse complement strand
TGGCGCCACAATCATCTCGGGCAAAGCCCGCTTGAATCTTTCAACTTTAATAATTGTTGTTTACGTGGAAATCGCCGTTTTAATTAGTGAAAGTCTAATGGCGACCGGAAGACTGTGATCAAAGGGTATAACGATTTTTTGGAAATTATCATACACAAAATAGTAGGAATATGCAAATAATTCGCTCGCGGGGGTATCCAAATCGAAGACGAGAAACTCATCTAGCAACCGTGGCCGTCGTGCTCAGCATGAGGTCGACTGTAGTCCGTGCCGGGGCTTTGGTAGGGAATCCAATGCGAAGAAAAATATATTAGGCTGTATAAAAACAACAACAACGCATTCATACGCGAGCGCAAAACCGGTTTCGGCAAAATAAGCCGAGAGGAAAATAAAAACAATAATAAAAAAAATATTGCGATTGGTGCTGCGGGCTTCGCCACGAAGCGGGCCTCGAGGCGAATTGAACATACCGACCCGACCGACCGACCAGGGACGTTGAGGAGATCATGAATTTTTAGTTTCTGATCTTTCGTTAATGGAAGCTGATGGATGGTACGGTTTCCCTCGGGGGATGTGATAGTCTCTCACTTTCAAATTCACTTTAGCATATCACACTTCGTTACAATTCAAATCTTTTCATAATTTTATGGTTTGACGCGAGAAATCACTGTGACAGCGGTTGAGAGAAAATTGTTTGCGATCACAGCCTACCTTGTTTTTTTTCTAACCGGTCTACGCAGATTTGTTTTTCTATACCTTTTTTATCGCCTCGATTACCGCTTGTCCAGAATTGTCAGAGTGTGTAAACTTTACATCAACAAAAAAGAAAATAAAATTTTGATGACTTCACTGCATACACCACAACGCAACTAATCATTACCCTGTTTCTATTTTTCTTTCAGTCCACCAGAAACCGTACCGAGACCAGCAAAAAGCCCCCGACCCCGTCAGCGAGTTAGCAGTCAATCCCCAACATTTGGCCACGACCCGACGAGGGAAAAACCCAGGTCCACTCGTCGTCGGTGTTGTCGCTGATTTCGATTGTGTTTGTAGGTGTGCCCGTGATCAGGATCGCTGGGCTTTTTTCGCCAGTATGTACCCAAGGGAATAAGTGCTAGAATTAGTGCGAACAACAACAACAACAACAACAACATCAACGCCAACGATCACAATAAGATCCCAACCAAACGGGAAGAAAAAAGGTGAACCCCCCACACCGCACCAATCTGTCCAGAGTCCGTGTGTGTAGATAAAAAAATCTAGTTGTATGTAACACGAAAAAAAAGTTCGATCGCTTGATCAAGATCACGGTGAATGCAGTGTTGTCTGTGTTTGTGTTGAGGCGAGCTGTGCGAGCGCTGAGGGGGGAGTGAAGATCGATTGAAAATTGAAAGTCATTCCGTTGGTTAGTGCCGGTCGATCGAGAGTGTTCAGAATTGAGTCGTGTTCTAAAAGCGGTAAAGTGCACATCAACCGTGCAATAAGGAAGGGAATGCTGCTACCGTGATTTAATGATCTGCTGCGTGTGCAGGTCATCATCATCATCATCTTCAGAAGGTGCTAGCGAATACGTAAACAGAATAAAGTGCGTGTGAGTGTTTTTTTTTCATAAGTGACCTTAACCATAACTAAGGAAGAACAAAGCTTCCGGAACTGAGTACCCTGTCTCCAGTGGACTTGCTGTAGACCCGGGAACCCGGGGTTTCAGCGGACACTCTGCTGTCCTTCCTGGAGCACTTCTTTGCACCATTGCTGCAACGTACGACGGCACAGCATGGGGACGCAAAGCGGTCGGCGGAAGGGTCACGATCGATGGAAAGCGGCGGTACCCTGCAGTATCCTTACTCAGGGCGGGTTCTACCTGTTGCTGGTGGCTACGGTCACGACCTCCACAGTTCGAGCAGAGTCCAAATTAGAGTTAGGTAAGTACTGACAGCAGCCCTCGCCGGTAATTATTGTAGGCACCCGGCCGATCTAGGCCCCCGGAATTTGTAGCTCTTTGGAGAGGGAGGTGTCGTGAATAACCGACTCGGCGCCGGTGGGCTCCGTCTTTAACTCGCCGTAGTTTCCCAAAATGGTTAACCGCTTGTGTGCGTGTGTATGTTAATTGCGTTGTCGAATAACTGAAATGCGCTGTTAGACATGAGTTATGGTCCCTTTGTCAGTCTATTCGTATTCTGTTATGTTGGGGATTGAAAGGGGGGCGTTGGTAATGCGGTCTTTGAACCCCCGTTCGCGGCGCCGGGTTGGGTGTTGCTACTTTATGTAACGTGCAGATTTTTTTTTCGCACCATTGGCATGCGAAATTAGTGAATTAATTGTGGTATTGTTTAAGTGTGAGCGGTAAGCCTTGGTGCTAGAATAAGTGATTAGATAAGATCTATCTTTAATGTTCGGTCCAGCATCGCGGCGGCCGTAAAGCTAATTTTGTTTTGACCACGTTTGCTGTTTACCGACGCCTAATTCAATCTGCCCATAAATGGAGTTTATTTTGGGAGTCAACAAAGTGCTTTTAACACTTTGCCGCCAGCTGCAATGTTTTCGTGTTCATTGGAAAGATTAGTAGGCTGTGGCGAAACCAGCTCATAAGTGCTTGTGACTTGTTTACTAACTGCAGAATTAAATTGGTGAGATCATGTCTTATTTCTGTGGTTTAATAAAGTGTTTGCAATAGTCTTTTGATGGTTGAGATAATGTCGAAACGTGCCACCATGGTATTGAAATTGATTAAACCTTCTACGCTTCTCATCTGGATGCGTTTCCAAGCCCCGCATATAAGGTTAAGTATTTTTCTATCTCGAAAAAATAGGCGAATCTAAGTAAGCGTGCCGATTCCACGGTGCCATGAATGACCCCTGCAGAAATATTTTAAAAAAGTGCTTATAAACACAGTAGGCTATGAAGCGAATATGCGAAGTACTGAAAAAATGGAAGAATTCGAAAGCCCCTGCACGAAATCGGTTGAACTTAATTCAAGAAGAAATGCAGACATGTGCTTTCATCAGAAGAAATAATTTTAAAAATTTAGAAAAACAATGCGGAAAGCGTTGAAGATTCAAACCATTTCAAGTTCCCTACACGGGTAAATTCAAAAACTAGGCATCAACTCAAGTGCGAAACGAACGGCTGTGAGGATCACAGCAACCTTAGACCATGGTGGCGAACTTTTTTTTCACTCCTGTCAACTTTTCTTTCGAAATTAGCAAGTGTTAATTGTGAAAACAAATTAGACTACGGTGCGAAAAATAAATCAACGAGTTTTGAAACCGTTTCAAAAGTTTGAAGTGAATCAGAAACGGTGTACTATGAATCATTGATAAATCAGTGGCTACCGGTACCAGCTGGTTGCCAGGGGTTGCCCATCAGTTTTGGTTTTTATTCTTTGTTCAAGGCTCTTGATTTTGTAAACAAATTCACAACCACGAAAGCCATAAATTTGCTCAAATCGTTCCCAAGTTATTGTCAAAGACGAATGATTCTTTAGCAGAAAGCATTCTGCGGGGCTGTGGCAATTTACATCTTAAGGGGATTTCAAAAATTGAATTTGTTCTTTGCATTTTTTGAAAGGTATAAGTGTCTACTATATTGTGTTAAATAGGTTTTTCGATCCGCGCATCAAAAACGTTTCGGTTTGAGACGCGCGTCTCAGGTAGAAACCTTTTTATGATATTATGCACGTTCACAGAATACTTCGCATCGTACTCTACCTGCGTGCAGGTCTTGAGAACGTATTTCACGGCTTGATCTGCATCTATGAGTTATCAAACAACAGCAGAAAACGGTGAAAAAAGAATAAAAATGGATAATCGCGGATTAAAATGTGACTAACAATTTAGTCACATTTCAGTCCGCCATATTGGAATCTCGTCATTAACTCAAATTTATGTTTATAGATCACAAAATGTTTTTTTGCAGAAGCAACGCGCAGTAGGAAAAAGGTATCAAAAACATGACTTTACTCAATAACTCGACAGAAGGTTTCATGAATTTCTCCAAAATGGTTGCTGTTTAGGCTGGAAAATCTATTCAAAGTATTTAGAATGAACACAAGGAACGTTTTCATACTCACTTGGCCCCAAATCAAAAAATTAAGGATCGGGAATCAAAAATCGATAAATCAAGATAAAGAACCAGGAACTAATAATCAAGAATCGTGCACCCAGTATGACAAGTCACGTAACAAAACGAATCAAGAATCAATGTTCAATAACAACAATTAAGGATCAACGTTCAGGAATCGAGAATGACGAATCAAGGATTGAGAATCAAGAAACAAGATTGTCGAATACAAAATTAAGAAAAACGGATCGCGAATTAACAATCAACTTCATCAGTACACCCTTTCTTGTGGCACATCACACTTGACTAAGTGTTTGCTCTAGTGGCTGAAACGAATTTTGGCCACATGAGAAGGACATGATTGCATATTTCAATAATTTGAAGCTGCGGTAGCTGAATCACAGAAATAAAAAAAAAAAATCCGTATTGATAATATCACGTGTTAAAAACTTTGTTTGCATGAGCCAAAAAAATTGAAATAAAATTTGAAAGAAATCGCAGTAGGCTGGTGTCGTGTTTCCCCGACAGGTGAGTAGTTTCCTTGATTTTTTTCTAGTTAATATTTACCAAGTGTTATCGAAGAATAAAATGGATACCGATTGCCTTATTTTTATGCTGACTCGGACGCCCCTGGACCTGCATAGTGCTGGGAATTTACAATACCTATTCTAGTCGTCCATACTATCGTTGCTGTCGATGTATTCGGTCTCGCAATTGAATGTTTTTGTTAGTCTATTGTACTTACGAATCACGATCTTGAATCTGTCTTGATTACCATCTGTTTTTGCTAGTGGTGAAAACAGCAACATCGACTGAACTTTATCATAGGCGAAGATCATTCTAGGAATGTATATCAAATTAGATAAAATGCATCTAATTTCCATTTTTGCGTTAACTTTGCACTCCCTCGCAGAAAAGTTTGTTTAACGAACGTCCTTCGCTGATCCACTTTGTTCGACGTTTTGATGAATGTGAGGCTAGTTTTTTGTAAGGTTTTAACGTCTTACACGCAATACGTTATGAATTTCTATTTTGATGCAAAGAAATGCATTTTATTTCACTGATTTTTAAAAATGCACCACAAGTGATCTGCCCCTAGAATCCACCGCTAAAGTAGAACCGAATCACTCTAGCACTTCAGTGGTACATGAGCGGTCTCAGAGGCGGCTTGGGGACCTACAGCTATTAATCGTTTATGTCGTACAAGAAACAACACCAACTCTGGTCCATAATTAGGAAACTGCTGCTGTCAAAAGTGGAACACCATATTTCGGGGCTCGGTATCCCGACTGGTTATATCGGACCCGGTTCAGCTTGAGCTGATAGCCGTCATCTCGTTTCTGGTCAGGTGCACAATCGTCTCTGCGTACCTCCCAGCCAAGTAGCTAGAGACTGCCTTCCTGACTATGAAAGATTTTAACGCTCACCACATGATGCAATGAATGGTAACCAAATGGCCGAACACATCCACGCTGGACTGATTTCCCTGAGCCTTTGGCCTTAATCTCGACCCACAAACTAGTAGAACACAAATACCCTATCAGGGCACTCACACATGAAGTTTCCATAAAGCTAGAAGTACAATAAGCAAGTGGTCATCAAAGAAACAAAAGAAAAGCAGGAACACCTGTCTCGAAGGCATATCACTTGAATCGACGTCATCCGAACTGTGGAGGAGGTTGAATGACTTCAGTGACAAAGCACGATAAGCCGGTTACTCACTCGTTGTCAACGAGAACATTACGGTAAATCTGGAGCTGGAGATTGGTAACCAACTCGGCAGATATTTCTTGTTTATGTCCACCGAGGACCTTCCTGACGCCTCGAAACCGGGTACCTAGGAAATCATTGGAATGTCTGAACCGTATCTGGGACAATCAACCTATTCCATTATCTTGGAAAATAACCAGGTTAATCCATATTCCCGGAAACAGATTCCGACCTATAAGTCTATTTATCAAACGGATAGTAAACGCATTATGACCTTGAGGACCGAATTCCATCTTGGTGCTTTTGAAGAGATTCTTCGCCAGGCCCTAGCCGATGACCAATACACTAATATCGATATTTCAGATATTGCTAACGCACACACCACGCATAGTCTAGAGGAATTTCCCGGACAGTTGGAGAGTTTCCGGAAACTTTCCTTCCAGAGGGTATCGCTGATTTTGTCTACGTACGACACTATTATTCTAGTAGCAGGGAAGACTTCAATCCATGAGATAATAAGGCTGCAGACTGCGCGATACGCCGCTAACCGCAGCTTCTAATCAGAACACTGGATCGTCAACTCACCTTTCTGCCGCACATTCGATCCCTCATACGAGACTAAAATCAGGAGGAAACGTTTGATCCGGACCATCAGTTAGCGGCATCCGACTTGGTAAAGAATGACCACCCTCAACGTCGGAGGTGCACTTATTCACAGCAAGATGTACTAAGTAATCGAGATCACAAGTGTCAATTGGGACGGTTTTACGTGTGTTGGTTTCCCTGCTGGTTTCCGAGCAGCCCAGCCCCTTGAAGCTGCTCTTTTTCGGTTGCTAGTCGCCAACATTGATGCAACCTAAGATTTCTAGAGAGGACATAGAATAGCGATTGCACCTCGCTTTGGACATCTCAAAACATCTCTAGAGGAATACGGGAACGGAACTTCGTCAACTAGCACATTACGAACGCCAGCCACACTCGGAGTAGGGTGGATTTACTACCGAAGACTTTTGAGTAGATAGCAATGAAGCTGGGAGCTGAATGGTTCACATAATCAGGAGGCTTGCTAAATTTGACCGCAGGGGAATATCCGAGTGGAGTTTGGAGCTAACTGGCTCAAGTAAGCAGATCTAAACGTTGCAATAGATGGAGCGCTAAAAACTCGACGGTGTACAACACTCGTCGTAGTTGGACGTCAAGGCATAACATCGCGCAACTTTGGGACGCCGGGGTTGCCCAAGACTACGCACAGCGGCTGGAAGCTACTCTTGAAGATGGCTGGAGCGAGATCCGTTCCGCCATAGGAAATACTGCTATAGCGGCACTAAGTACAGAATTCCGAATCGAGGAAACGACTGTTTCGATGACGAATGTAAGCAGTAATAGAGGAGAAGAATGCAGCAGGGAACGAGACAAATCGAGGAGCGATACAAACAAGCACGGAACAGGCAGACCTCGGTCCTCCACAGAAAGAAGCGCCAACAGGAGGAACGAGATCGCGAAGCGATGGAACAACTGTACCGCGTAAACGACACTCGGAAGTTCTACGAGAAGCTGAATGGTTCGCACAAAGGCTACGTTCCGCAAGCCGATATGTGTAGGGACTTAGACAGCAACCTTCTTACGAACGAGTGTGAGGAGATTGAGAGGTGGAAGCAGTATTATGACGAGAACCTCAACGGTGAAGCACGCGCAGAAGACGATAGACTGCCGGCCCCTGATCTCCTGAAAAACAACAAAGCTGCCGGTGTAGATCAACTACCCAGCGAGCTATTAAAATACACTGGCTAGAGCGCTGCACTGGGTAATCGCCAAACTTTGGGAGGATAAGATTCTTCCGGAAGAGTGGATGTAGGGTGTCGTTTACGCAATCTACAAAAAGGGTGACAAGTTGAATTGCTGCAACTACCGCGCGGTCACGCTACTTACCGCCGCCTACAAGGTCCTCTCCCAAATTCTTTACGGCCGATTGTCACCATTTGCAAGGGAGTCCGTGGGGCACTACCAAGCTGGATTCATGGGTTCCCGCGCCACCACGGCCGCGAATATTTGCGATTCGGCAGGTTCTGCAGAAGTGCCGCGAATACAACGTGCCCACACATCATTTGTTCATCGATTTCAAATCGGCGTATGACACAATCGATCGAGATCAGCTATGGCATAGGGGCTCACTGGTAACCGTCGACAATGATACCAGCAGAGAAATTCAGAAATGGATCTTGGCGGGACTCCGGAGGACGCTCCAGTCGAATAAAATTCGCCACCGTGCGAAGTTGATTATCTACATAATGCTAATTAGACCGGCGGTCCTCTACGGCCACGAAACCTGGACTGTGCTCGTGGAGGACCAACGCGTCCTTGGTGTTTTCGAACGAAAGGTGTTGCGTACCATCTATGGTGGCGTGTAGATGGAAAACGGAACGTGGCGCAGACGAATGAACCATAAGTTGCATCAGCTGCTGGAGGAATCATCCATCGCAAAAATGGGACGTTTGCGGTGGGCTAGACACGTCGCAAGAATGTCGGACGACGACCCGGTGAAGATGGTTCTTAAGGGCGATCGTATAGGAACAAGAAGACGGTGGATCGACCAGATAGAGCCCTCTTCCGATTCCGCACTGGTCACACGAGGATCATCCACGAACACACAATCATCAGTGTCGATCCATCGGTGTGCCCTCTATGTATCCAACCAGGCTCACTGTAGAGCACCTTCTAGTGAACAACCCGGAATTAACCAAGGATCCAGCAAGCGAAGAAATCCTTGTCTCCGTTTCGAACGATGTTGGGTCCTCGAACGCATCTTGGATACTTCCACGGAATCTACCATCCGTCTTACTCAGACCGGCTCTAAGGGAGATAAATCGCGGTTCACAAACACGCCACAACTACTACAGTTCGAAACGAACACCCTTCTCAACCTTGGGTTTCACCGTAAACGTGTACAGAGGAAACTGTCATTTCATTAAAATAGTATTAAGTTAATTAGTTTATTTAAATAGTTAAAGTATCAGCTAAATTTACATTTTGGACCATTGTGCAGTATGAAAACTATAGAAACCCAGTGCAACACTTGTAATTTCCATATAAAGCTAATGACGTAAATGGTAGTTTTGTTCAGTGCCGATGCTTATGCTTTTTGCTATGCTATTCTATGCTATAGTGTTAATGACGTCAATGGCAGACTCACTACCTCTTCACATATTTTTATTTTGCTCGCATAGCTAACAGTTTTGTAGAGCTCTCTGTCTATTGCTGTTGGATGAAAAAAGAGGTAAAGTCCAAACGGTAATCAACTACGAAACGGCAGGGCATACTTTGATGGATTTTACTGTGAACTACTATTCTGGTAAGAAACTGGCCTACATAAATTTGGCGCATTGAAATGGCGTAGATACGTCAAATTTCTGCTTGTTTGATACAGCTTTATCTTCTTGTTCGGATTTCAATCGAGAAAACATACAGGAAAATAAACTTTAGCATTCCTAAACGTTTTCCATCAGTCAAACGTTTCAGTATGCAGTTAAATTTCTCTCATTTATATGGCAATCGAAGATGACACGTGCTCCCACGCCATCATGACTGGTTTATTCCTCCGCATTCCGCATCGGTGGTGATATGTGGTCCCGGAGATTAAAAACATTCGATTTGCACAAAAATGAAATAAAGCGCATCAATCGAAGCGACACGGGATGATCGCAGGTACGCTCGCGAATGTGTTTCCTAATCCCACCACCCCCAGTCAGTGCAGTTGTTTAATGGCAACGAACGTGACATTCTCGCGGATACGGAATTCACCCTATAGGAGTGTTACTGTTTATAAAGTCACGTTTGGTCTTACTTGTTGATATCCAGCCGAGAAAAAACATCCCTCCAATGCAATACCGAGAAGAGCAACCCAGACAACTTCTGTTGTTGTTGTTGTTGTTGTTGTTGGGGGCAATGCAAATAAAGCTGCGAACTTATCTGCTGTTATTTTTATCGCAATCCGGGCCGACCGCTTGACAGACGTTGCCAGTTACATTTTATTGTTCCATTGTTAGGCTAGTTAGACGCACTGCATTTCTAACCGAACTGTACTGACATACATGTGTGTATTGTTTGAATACGGTACGCTCAATAACGATGATGATGATGATGAAGATGATGGTGGTGCTGATGTCGGCGTATCATTCCGTTGTCCGTCCTTTGTCCAGCGCCATCAGCCAGAATCAGAGCGATTTAAAAAGGTTAGTTTATCCAATTAAGTAAACAAAATTTCCGGTCGGATCTGCTGTGAGAGAGAACGCGCTGTAGCGTGCACTGTTGGGGTATTCTTCGGTCGTTTTAGCGGCATCACAGTTCATTCATGTAGAATAGACGGCGTTTGAGGTAATTGGTTGGAGCAGTCACGATTTGGGTACTTACACATGTGGAACATTTCAGACTAAAGAAAAGGGAATTTGATCGCAAACTAACTGTATACGGTTCTAGCACAATTTGACAAATCAGTAAACAACAAGCTCCGTTTCCGTGTTCATGGGCCTCTTAGATGAGGTACATAATTCAAACCTAGAAACAGGCAAACACGACCGGTTGACAACTGATATCAATACACTAACGACGGTTGGTGAATTGATGCGACTACTTCGATCGACAGTGTTTCACAATTCTGTCAGACGCTACGAGCGTTTTTGATAGAAGGACACAATTGATTTCTTCGATTTTTATAATCGAGTACAGATTTAGGCAGATTTCTCAGAACATAACATTTAAAAAAGTTTGTCATTTATTTATACACTTCGTAAAATCCATTCAAACTTCTGTCACCTCTCAAGTCCGCATCCCGTCACTTTAATTTTCACTCGTCCGAAAATTTCTTCCTCGACAGCAAAGCTCCCAAGTCGGTCAGCGGGGCGATACTTTCGACTGTTAACAATTAACCAGTCGATGTTAATTTCCGCCTAAACCGGCTGCGGTCGCCATTATGAACAAACGGGTGGTGGTGGTGGTGGTGGCAGTGTCTGTCGTCATCGGTACCCGATAACCCCGAAAACACTGTCCCGTCGTAATGCGATTCAACAAACGGATGAACGAATCGAACGGATAAATGAATAATCATAACTGATTCGGTTTACGAAACCATTTCCGATCGGTCACTTTTCGGTCGCTTTCACTCTTGGTTTCGTCACATACTTGGGGTGCTGTCGTGGAAAGTGAACTTGTTTTTTTTCGCGACTGTCAGTAAAAGTACTTTATTCGAAGCCGGTATAGATTGCCTACTTCGATTGACGATTATAATCCATGTGTAAATGTATGTCAAAAAGTAACCAATCAAGCGATGATTACATGTCATTTTTCGGCTTAACTGCAACTGATTCGCTCGAGTGAACGATTATGAGCTTGTTGCGAAATCCTCGCAGAAACGCGATATGCGCCATACAAAAGTCACGACCGTCACCGGTGTGTGCGGGTATAATTCGCCAATCACGTGACAGTCACATTTGAAGTTAGCACCGGAAAATTACGGATGGTGTTTTTTGTTGTTGTTTCTTTAGACTTGATATGAACGGTTGCTACCTGGTGTCGCGTATTAATTTATTATCTCGCCATTTATGGATGTCAAATGATTTCCATTGGTGATGATACCGCAGATGCTTTCAGGATTTTGAAATTTATTAACTGAAAGCGTTATTTCCAATAACCCAATCGTTGATCAATATATTGATGGTGTGATCTTGAAAATATTGACTTCATAGAATTTAAATGGGATTGACGTATTGGCGTAGTCTCGTGATTTTTTTTAATTGAAGATCTTGTCTTGTGTAGGGTCCGCTTTAGATCGGAAAATCGTGCGCAAAGGAAATGCTTCGTGCGTGCAAACTAGGGATTGGTCGGGATGAGATTTGGATTCACCAATTCACTTCGGATTCTATTTCGACGCATAGGAGTATAAAAATCCGTATTCGACTCGTGCAATTTCCAACTAAAATCTTATCTTGTTTTAGATTTTCAAGACTCATCCCAATCGCCAATAACTTTCGATGAATCGAAGTTTATGTCAGTTTGGTGGATTGATGTCTCTCTCAACGAAATATATACTCTTCCGTGAACCATTTAGCTTTGTCGCGATTTACTGGGATAGTCCCGGTGGTATATTTACCCTACTCCGACTGTGAGTTCCCTGACGATGGTTCTCTCCCAGTACGGTTGCTCGTTTTCGTTTCTATTTACCTCCTAGCTTTGTAGCGTTCCGCGGTGGTGGACCTACCCTGCTCCAATGGTAAGTGCCGAGGTCTGTCCGATGCAAGGGCACCTCGAAGACCCAACACAACCATTGCATTGACGCGAGTTATTCCTGCTAGTCGCCGTGTACCAACGGGTAGCACAACGTACCCGTTTGCAGGGTGGTGATCATCGACAGGGGGTCAGATTGTATGGCGGTAGAGATGTTAGACTAATCGCTGCGACTTTCGCTGATGAGAAGAGGCGGAAAGCGAGGCTTTTTCTTTTCCTCAGGACTCGTACCCAAATACGGTTGACCAGCTTGGATGCATCAGAAGATCCGGGTTTATGAATTGATCTTGAACTCTGGAGAGGGCTTGCTCTAAGTGACTTAGATAGGTTGGTGTTTGTGCCAAGAGCTGCTTCGGATCTTGTGATGTGCCAGTTGACAAAGTTTCGTTTCCGTTTTCCTCTAGAAATGTTTTGAGTGGTCTAAAGTTAGATGCAATTGTTATTCGATGTCCTCTCCACAAATCTTAGGTCACATCGATGTAGGCATGATGTTGGTGGCGGTCAACCGGAAAGGGGGCAGCCTTAACGCAGGGTAGTATATTGGAAGCCGGTCGCACTCGTCAAACCATTTTGAATTGTGACTCGATTCCTTAGTACATCTTGTCATCGTTGATGGTGATCCTCCTTTTCCAATTCAGACGCCGGTAGCTGAAGGTCTGGATGGAACGTTTCCTCCTGCTTTTGCAGTCTCGTTTGAGGAATCGAATGTGCGGCAGTATGTTAGGGCAATAATTCAGTGTGATGCCGAGGACCTACGGTTACCGGCGGAAGGGAATCAGATTACCACCTAGTTTGACTAGTAGCCACGTGGTGCGAATCACAACAATCATCACTTGTCTGAGCCCAAGTTAAAATTTGCTGTTTCAGCTCATTGGCCGTAGACGTATTCTCACTCGATTTGGAGTCTTTCCTGCCGCTAGGATAATGATATCGTACGAAGACAAAATCAGGGACATCCTTTGGAAGGAAGGCTTCCAATAACTCCCCAGCTGTCGGTGGAATTCCTCTAGGGTATCCGTGGTTTGTGCCTTAGCAATATCTAAAATAGCGATTTCAGCGTACTGGTCATCGGCTAGGGCCTAGTGGAGAATTTCTCCAAAAGCACCAAGATGGAATCCGGACCCCAAAGTCATAATGTGTTTATTAACCATCCGGTCATTCAAGATGATGGAATAGGTTGGCCGTCCCAGATACGATTCAGACATTTCAGTTGCTCAGCGATGACAGTGTCGGCGAGTAGAACAGCTTTTGTATATTCCCAAAAACATGCAGGAACAGGGGCGTCCGATGTCGGTCCTGTAGCCACACAGCCGTGTAAGAATAAGATTAAGGTAATCGTTATCCATTTTATTCCTTGAAAAAAACATTTGGTTAATATAATTAAGAAAACCTGTTTTAATCCACCTAGAGGTGCAATTGTGCCTTTCTCATTTCTCCAAACTATGATTTAATAGCTGGTTCGTACAATATAACTTTATGGAAATGTCTTTCATTCTTATTACACTTGGTAAGTATATATAAGAGCACCTTTTTGCATTCATCGCGGTATCGGTTTGAATCGGAGTTTTCTATGTGATCGACCTCCACAACCCGTAACTCCGGTGCTGGAAGTCGGATGGAGATGGAATTTAATATCAGTTTCTGGGGACGCAACACCTTTCATTTGAGACTAAGTTGAGCAAATCTAGCCATTTTCGAGAAACCAATATAACCGTTATTCTGACTTTGGATGCTTCCGGATCCGTCGATGGTGGCCAGTGTGGCCAAAGAGACTTTGAATGACTGTTGGGGACCTAGATCTACAAATTCAACAGTTGTGTTTACATTTTGGAAAAAAAATCACCTTTTTACATTCATCGCAGAATTCATTAGAATCGGGATTTGCTGCGTGATCGTACGTATCACCCTGTAATTCAGGAACCAGAACTCGGATCCACACAAAATTCAACAGCAGCTGATGGACCTTTCATTTAAAATTAAGTTTGTCAAAATCGGTTCAGAAAATTCCGAGAAACCGATTTGGAAAAATCAACAAATTTTGTTTTGTAACCATACTCTTCAACTCGTAATTCGGAACAAGATGTCGGTTGAAAATGAAATTCAATAGCAACCTATGGGAATATTATACCTTTCATTTGAATCTTAGTTTGTAAAAATCGGTTCAGTCATCTCCGAGAAACCGATGTGGACATTTTGTTAACAAATCCGCACATACACACACATACATACACACATACACATACACATACACATATACATACACACAGATATTTTGCGATTTCGTCGAACTGAGTCGAATGTTATATGAGACTCGGCCCTCCGGGCCTCGGTTAGAAAGTCGGTTTTTGGAGCAATTGCATAACCTTTCTATATGAGAAAGGCACAAGAATAATATTTAATTAGCCTAATCAGCATGAGTTCAATGTTATCTTCATGTGATTATATTTTGAAATATAGGGGGAATGGGTTTGAAAGTGGAGGGAATGGGGGGTTAATAGAGTGGGAGTGGAGGATGCGTCAGAAATCCTTCATCTTATTTCGGTATACGGGGTGGATGAAGGAAATGCGGGCGTGAGGGTGGTCCAAGGGGAGGGGAATGATGAAGGAGGGAGGTGTAAGGGCAAGCCGGTGGGGGGGTCTAGGGGCAGCGACGCAATACTCAACTGCATATTTTGCCTTCCATTTGAGACTTGGTTTGAGAAAATCGGTTCAGTCATCACCGAAGAACCGATGTGACTTTAATTGTAGAATATGCCCGAAATTCCGGACTTCCGGAATCGTCGATAGTGGACAATATATTCAAAGAATGTTTGATTAGCAATCAGTTATCTAGATCTGCAATTAGAAGTAATTTGGTGACCATTTCAATAGTTTTTAGCCTCTGAGGTATTACGATTGTACCGATTTATATGGGAAATTCCAGTGTATCCTTACTAACACCCCTGTAACTCCGGAAGCAAGAGTCAGAACCGAATGAAATACAGCAGCAGTCAATGGCATTACTGTATCTTTCATTTGAAATTAAGTTCGTAAAAATCGGTAGAGAATTCGTTGTGGAATGGGTGTGATATTAGCTTAGGAACTTGGCGGGTTACCCGGGGGCGTCATGAATTGTCATAGGTGGCCAATGTGGTCAAAGCTGCTTTGATTGATCATTAGTGATCCAGACCCGCAAACTAGAGTAATGTTACATCAATTTTAATATGTTTTCCATCATTTGAACATTATGGTGGTACCAGTTTATATGGGAATTTGCTGTGTGACCGAACTCTTCAACCCGTAACTCCGGAACCGGAAGTCGGATCAACTAGAAATTCAATAGCAGCTTATGGGAGCGTTATACCTTTCAGATGAAACTAAGTTTGCGAAAATCGGTTCAGCCATCTCTGAGAAAATTGTGTGAGTTTAAATGACACACACACATACACACACACACACACACAGACATTTGCCTATCTCGACGAACTGAATCGAATGGTGTATGATACTCGGCCCTCCGGGCCTCGGTTAAAAAGTCGATTTTTACAGTGATTGCATAGCCTTTCTTTATATGAGAAAGGCAAAAACATCAGAAAAACTACTCACCTGCGGGAAAATACGACACCAGCCTACTGTGATTTCTTTCAAATTTTATTTCAATTTTTTTAACTCATGCAAACAAAGTTTTTAACATGTGATATTATCAATACGGGATTATTTTGTTTTATATGATTCAGCTACTGCAGCGTCACACCATTGCAATATGCATTACAAATTTATGACGTTGAGGTCTCTTGAAGTCCTTCTCATATGCCCAATTTACGCTTCATCCACCAGAAATTCGGATATATTCTAAAGATTCACTTTTTTTGAAGCAAGTGTTATTTGTTTTTGTAAGCATCCTCCTAGTCAAGTTTGAGGTTTTGCAAGAAAAGTGGCTCTGATTAAGGTGATGCGAGTTGGTGAATTCTCATTTCTTGATTTGTGGCCAAATAAGTATGAAATCGTTCCGTGTGTTCATTCTTGAATAGATTTTCCAGACATTTTTTTCATAAACAGCAACCATCTGTCGAGTTATTGAGTAAAGTCCTTTTTTCGATACCTTTTTCCTACTGCGCGTTGGTGCGAAGAGTCCTGTAAAGAAAAAAAATATTCAATGCGAATCGTTCTTTTTTGCTGAAATCAACATTTTAGAGTCAAAAAAACATCTATAGCTCAAACTGCCTCACTGGCAACATTTTCCACACAAAAGTCCGCGTCTAATCGCGATGTGTGTCGGGACTTGTCTTAATTAGCTTCGCGGCAAATACTGGCATGCCTTTGAAATGCGGATGTTACCGATAACTGTACTACCAGGTAATGAAGGTGCATGGGCGAAAAAAATCCAACCAACAACCAGCACAGCAACAGACCCAGTAGGCTGTGGTTTTTTTCTTTCTTTCGTGAAGCGAACAAGTAAACAAGCCAGAAGTACGATCGTAGCTAATGTCAGACCTTTGCTTCGATGTACTACATATTACCGATATTGTAACCACCGGGCGAAGGCGCTACTTAGCTAGTTCCGACCCGTCGTCGTCGTCCGCGTCTTCGTCGTCGTTGGCAGGTGGAGTAACGTATCTGATACTGCGATAGTGATAGCGTGACTCGAAAGGGGGAAGTTTTCGCTTTTACTTATTACACAGCACTCCTCCCTTTTGGCGAGGGTAGTGATGAAAGTGAAGAAAAACAAAATGCGGTTAGCGTTCGGAATCTGCGGAAGTGCTGATGCTTGGAATTGGTGCTGATGTACTAATTGTTACGAATGTGCGCGTGTTGATTGTGGTCACCGGATCACGATGTCGGTGGCGGAAGAGATGAAGGAAAAAGTAGATAAAACAGGACCATCGATCAATGCTTGGAAGGAGGAACTCATTCGAAACATTCAACTGACGATAGAAAGATGGGGTCATTCAAGTTCTCAAAATTGTGTTATCTACAAAAATCTAGACAATCCGTCATGGATTATTATTAAATGACTGCTAACAAGAGCCCTCTGGTTAGTCTGATTACCTCCTTTGTAAGCACCGAAATCAACGCCTACCACGATAATCAGCTGCTTTTATTTTGAAACCTCAAACTCGATGATAATCCGAACCGTTCGCATAAGCATGGCCTCCCGTCGAATTGCGCCTTTATGCAATTGTAAATTTAATTTCTTCATGCTCTATTGACCAAACCGCACTCGTACGCTCCTCGTTAAAAGTTTCGTTCAACCCAAATGTTATGCTCGCCCATGTTCGGTAGGTAGGTAGGTTTGCATTCATGTTACATTTTTCCGGATGTCTGTCTGGCGTCACACAAAAGCGTAACAATCAATCAATATGGCTCTCGTCGGCACGGTTGTTGATGATGGGTCTCCTTTGCCGCTCGATTTCAACGGTTACTTTGATCGGTCGTTTTTCGCAACATTTGAACATTTTCTTTTAACATAAAACAAGATTTTTCTGACAGCTTTTTCTCTCACACACAGTTCGAACCAGCAACCAAGCAAACGATAGTTTCGTGACGTGACAGGAAAAACGACGGAAAATTTGCTTGCCGGAGGCAAAACAGCAAGATAGAAATAGAGAATAAAAAGAAAAAAAGAGCGCATTATGCCCATCCGAAGCGACCGACGACGACGACGAGGAAGAAGAAATACAGAAGACGAAGAAACAAGGTTATTTCGATTGTACTACACAACAAACTTTCACTCGCTTTAGCCATTAGCGCATTCACGCAAATGAGAGCGGAGCCACGCGGAGAGAAGAGAATGAGCCGATCTGCTGCAACATATAGTTTGCTGTAGTTCGGTACGGTGCGGTGTAGCGAGCGACGCGACTCCGAAAGAAAAGAGAATGGCTTTTCAGCTCTAGTGCTTCCGGGCTAGAGCTGAGCTGGCCGACGGTGAGTGGATTGAAGGGGGTGAACGGGTCGCAGGGGGAAGTTGGAACTCGAAATGTGTGCCGCTCCGCGACGATCGGTTTCGCGGTAAAATTCTTCATTGAAACCATTGCTGTGGGAAGGGGGAGCTCTTTGTACGTTCAAAAGCGGTGCGTACAATTAATAAATTCGAGAAAATAATGAGAAAGGCTATGCAAATGAGAGTGTTTTGGTGTAAGTAGGAGGCTTTTTTGTGTGCAATTGATTATACTTGAGGATGATTAAGTGGAACTGATTGTAGTTGAAATTTATTGCAGAAATTATTCGGTTTTTTGCTGTAACAAAGCCATTCAAATTTCGCACAATTTCAAAATTCAAATAAATACGACCTGAGAATCTAAAGATTGTGAAATTATTGGTTGAGCGATATGTCTAAAATAGCAATTATCAACCAGAAAACTACGGATGAAATTCGCAAATGAAAATACTTAGTGAAAGGCTTACTCAAAAACTCTTAATTAACGTTTCGACTTCGTTTCATCAGTATACTGGAGCCTACCTGACCAGTATACTGATTACTGATGAGACAAAGACAAATTTGGAACCAGTAATTGGTAGTGTCTTATGTGTATCATTTTTTTCTTCTTAGAGAGAAAGAGTGAGAGATATTTGACTTGAGAAGTTGATCCCAAAATTTAGCACTGTGTCGCCGATATGTGTCATTTACTAATCGGTCATTTTATTCAAGTCAGTTGAAGTTCCCTCTATCACAGGAACTAATAAAGGCAAAAGTTTGGAAAACAACGACTTGTGCAGTCTAGAACAATGCGACCTTCACAAGGCAGCCTCCTAGCACCGTTGATTTTCGTTATGATCGTCAATACTTCCGGGTGGAATTATTAATTGTTATTTTAATACACTGAAGTGCGGTTAAATCCAGCAATTTATTAAATTATTACAGGTTATCATGCCTTTTAATTGCTACGTGTTATTCTGCTATTACCCCTGTTTTCTCAGCGATATGCGTGTTAGCAGCCTTTGCTGACGACAGAGGCTCCAAATCAAGATAACCTATCATCCGTCTCTCCTTGATAGTAGTATAGAGCTTATTTGTCACAATAATGATATGGGCAGCCCTAAGGCAAAGTTGGTTTCAAAGCAATTTATTTCCATCTGCCTTCGCGCGGTCTAGCAGCGCAGTTCAGCCGATTTCTCGGAATTTTCTGAACCCGAACCGTAGTGTGTTTACTTAATTAGATGAATTATTCAGCGGATGATGATAGGTGTGAATCAGTTTAGGACAATGAATTATTTGACATATTTGTGTGCCGTACTGTAGAAGGAGGTTTACCTTAGCGAATTGTTCGCCTCGCTCGAACCGACATCAACCGTATCGACTTGAATGAGATTTGGTCTGGGTAGGCCTTGAAAGTCGTATCACATACTACTGGCGTTTAATTTTTTTCACGTGGCCAGCTGTTGATACGCATCGCGAGAAAATAACAACTCTTCCGAACAACGCCCATTTCAAGGCCTACTACCTAATCTCAATCGCACATTGTGTCGTAATTGAGGACAGGAATTGGACTCAAATTGTTGACCAGATTATCGCTGTGTTTTGTTATTGTTTATTATCGAACAAATCGGTTGCTGCGATGAGACTCCAGCTACCCAGTTACCAAATTTCTTCGAACTCCTTAATTTTGTACATTTAATTGAACCGAGCACGCACACTGCCGATGGGCCGGGTCGGAGACCCGTTTAATGACCATTTGAAACTGTCTAACATTATGTTGTCAGTAATTGGACTCCTGCTGCGCATTGTGGAAGCGAAGGCAAATTGTGACACTCGCTTGCGATAGGTACGCAGTTGTTTTGTTATTCAGAAGGAGGCTAATGGGAAAATAGTTAGTATGGCTGACATCACTAGACATAGGTTATTTTCTAGTTAGCTGCTAGCTTGAACGAAAAACAGGCTTGATAATGGTTTCGGTAATTGGCAAGCAGCTATCCAGCTTCAAATCAGTTCATGCTTAACCGCTTAGAACAACGAATTTTGTTGGTTTCTATTAGAAAGCCGAGTTTTGATATTTTTTTGAGAATATTTTGACAATTGAATCAAACTATTTTGTGACAACTGAATCAAACTTGTTTGTCAGTTTATCACGCCACTACTTTGTGATCAGTTCAAGCCAAAATCGCATTATCTTTTTGCTATTTAAATTCTCCAAATTATGATTTTTTTTGCTACGTTTACAGAAAATATTTTGTGTACTTGTGATGATTATTCGCTTCCTATACACATCAGCTGCACCTTCGAGCGCTATGGTGAAACAATAGATTAGAGAGTACATCTAACACCACAAACGAATATTTTGACGTTTAATTTAAACCCCGCCCAATTTAATCACTTTTATTTTTAGGTCATATTCAAGCATTTCGTTACACAAAATCATACGCGACCTGGAAATCCACAAACAGAACGACAAGCACGGTAAACATCTGGTACGTCGTTGGTCGTCCTGCTCGAAATCTGCTCTGGCATGCGTCAACAAAAGAATTCAACCAACGGTCGCAATATGCCAAACAGAACACGAAAAATCCCCTGTAGGTGACATTAAGGATTGTTATCCTTTGTTAGTTGCTGCACTTGAATTTGTGGCCCTTCCTGACGATACGGCATATGAGACCATCCAATCAAGAATCAATAATAAAAATCAAGAACAAGGAATGAAGAATCAAGAATAGAGAATCCAGAACAGAGAATCGAGAAAATTTGGAATCGGAAATCAGGAATAAAGACACGAAATTATAATCAAAATCCAAGAACCTGGTATCAAAAATTAGAGGAAAGAGCTACGAATCAAAAGTTGGAGCAGAGTCAAAAAACGAATTTCTAAAACATATCCCAAAGTTTTGCTGTTGAAACGTACTCATACGATCGTTGTTCATAGGAAATCTGAGATCCATGCATCTGTAATGCATTGTGTAATGGTGTGAAGCGGTATTGGATAAATTATTTAAAACAAAAATATTCCGTATTGATAATATCACAAACTTTACCTAAACGTGTTAAAGAATCTGAAGAAAATCTGTTTGTTTCTCTCACAGGTGAGTAATAGCCTCGATATCAGTTTTCTTACTTGAATTATCCTTATCATCGAGGACTTAAAATGGACGATTAAATTATTCTGAAAAACATCTCAATAATCCCACCTTGACGGATAACAAATAATCGAGATATTTTTTGTTTCGAATACAGATTCAAAATTCTAAAGTCAAGAGTCAAGATGAAAAATTTGCTATTTAAATTTAGAAACTAAAAAATTATGATGAATAAGTACCTACTAATCACTGTTCAGCCTGTTCGAACCATTGTCACATAAAAACTCCGATCTGAGAGCGTGAAGTAATCTCACACCATTTTTTTTTGCTAGCGCTGCAACATCTGCCCGAACTAATCACTTAATTCAATTAACTTGCGAAGCGGCATCGGTGGCTGCACTCCGGAATACCAGCCTTCCGCCTCCTCAGCGCGTATTCAGGTGCGTGCGTACGCCAATCATGATCGCGATTAACGCGTACAGCAGCAGCGCGAATCGATGGCGCGCGTTTCCCCCCACACCCACCTTGATCTCCGCGATCGCGCAAGATTCCATCACAATCGAGTTGAAACGCTTTATTCTACGTTAAAAATGATGATCAGGATCGTTCGTTAAGTTCTAGAGCAACAATGAAGCTTGCAAGGTCAGGGGAAAATCGTTTGATCAGATTCTATCTCCGAGCAGATAACAGGAAAATGATTGCCCTACTTTCTTTGAAGTTGCCCGTGATAATCGAAAGAAAAAGCAAATTAAGTTTCCCACGGCTTCGGTTGATCACCAAGCGTCCATCCAGCGATCAGTGTCAACAAAGGAAAAAGAAAACACAATCATCGAACCGAACTAGATATTGCATTTTATGCCAGTCACCCAACAAAATCCCCGTCCCGTCTGTTGGGGGCTATTGTTTTCGACGTTATTTCTATGCTCCCATCGATACTATACATCGAGCGATCGCGTTTTAATCGTCGTCGACCGTGTCGAATGCGTTGCTAAAAATACAGATCCAATGATGATCGTCGTCGATAGCTAGCACGCGTGTTTTTCTCCCTCACAGCGCATTCGCCATCATCCACGAGAGAGAGACAGAGAGAGAGAAGTGCATTGACCGATGAACGCTTTAGGGAAAAACAGCGAAACGTTGTTTTCGTCTATTTCTGCTTAATGTTGAACATTTTAGCCATTATCCCTAGTCGCAGATATACATTTCGCTAATTTGATTAGTTTTTCCATCGTTTCGCACATCATCAAATTTGATGGCTTGTTTTATGATCGTGCTCATTTGGATCGATTCGTTTTTACCTTTTTTTCGTTCGTTGTCCCTGTTTTCCGTGTAATGCTTTTTTGTTTGTTGTTGTTTTGTTGAATATTCAATCAGATTGATGATGTTTTTGCGTGTTCGCCCAGTTTGTGTGGGAAGATGAATCATTATCTATATCTAATCTTGTGAACGTATTCGTGATTAACCTGCGTAATAACAATTTCGCACTGGCAATGGAGATAACAGGAAGGATGATTTTTTTCCATTTTATTGGGGTTTGAAAAATAATTCAGGCTTTTACTTTATCACTCATATTTCTTTCATGGTCGTCTGAGTGCTTTTCTTTCAGTTTATTTGGTTCAGTTCCTCAAGTGAGCAGGCATTGAATTTTACGGTTTTTTCCTGACTATTTTACCAGAGTACGCTGTTTAACGCATTATCTTAAATAGTCTAAAGAAAGTGAACTACTTTTACATCTAAAATTTCGATAAGTTATCTTTCCGTTTGAAGTTAGAAAAAATTAGAACAATGGAAAACCAACTCAGAAACTCAATCACACATCAATCCAGGTCTTGTCGTGACCACGTTCACCATGTCGCTGCAAGGACAAAGGATTGATTATCGATTACCGCAAGGGCTGCCGCAATCAAATGATATTGATTCACGAAACCCATCTCAACCTTTTCATCGAATGAATAATTGAGCCGTACCGCGTATATTTCCTGGCACTGGCGGGAATGGGACGTCCGATGTGTATGTCAATGTCGGTTTTGTCGTCACATAATCGGTGCGATTAGTGAGCATATGAACGAGGCTATTGGTATCAATTTTTATTCCTTGGAATACATGACGATAATTCAAATAAAAAAGTGGGAGAGATTACTTACCTGTTAAGGAACCACGACACCAGCCAGTTGTATTTTCTTTCAGATTCTAGCTCAATTTTTTTGTAACTCGCTCAAGCATGTGATATTATCAATACGAAATCCTTATCTTTTAAATGATTTTACAATTGTGACTTTTCAGTACTACAATATGCATCTTATGACCAAAAGTAGCATAAAGTGTTCTTTATCATGCAAAAGCCATTTTTGAAGATACTCAGTTTTGTAAATCTCACCGTTTGTAGTGCAACTAATGACTTACTACACTTGCTACAGGTGCATATGGTCTGCCAAATCAGGTATTTCGAATCGAATTTTAGCAGCTTTTTCAATTTGAAACGGTCGTCCACAGCAAACTTGTCCCCTTACGCGTGGAATGTTCCTATCTGCTGCTTAAAACTGCTTTGATGTAGACCTCATCATCAATGACGCAGCACTGGTACTTCGTTAGCAGCGTCGTGTAGTTTCCGGACATGCGTCTTGGCAACACTGTTGATGTTCGTTCCTATTTGAGAAGTTCTGTAGCCTTCCTTGTACATTTTCAATGCGGATCTTGTTATTTTTTATGTTCAAATTCTGCTTGAAATGGGCATACTTTCGATTTTCACTCAGCTACTGGCTTGTGGTTCACTGTCATCCATTGCTGGAACCTTTGAAGGACCTTTAAGACGGCCGAATGATGTAGATTCATCAGTTTTCCCAAGACGTCTCGGCCGAAATCTCACTGACAACTGCCCAGCTTAGCGGATGTAAACAATACACTCTAAAGAGAAAATGGGAATAATTTGATTAATTTTAGTGAAGTATGAAAAAAGTTATGCAATTTTGAAAGAATTGTAATAGTTACAACTTACCCTTTATTACAATATGCATAACAACTGTATGCGTCTGAAGTATGATCAAAGGTCGCAGAAGTGTGCGCCAAATTATATTCGGATATATTTTAGAAATTCGTTTTTTTTGTTTTCCTGTGCTTCTCCAATTAAGTTCCCAATTTTTAAACATGAATTATTTATTTTGAATGTTGAATTTTCGATTCTCGATCCCAGAATCGTGGTTTTTGGCTCCTGCTTTTTGTTCGTTGATTTTGGACTCTTGAATCCTGGTTTTTGATACTTAGTTCTTGATTCTTAATTTTCGATTATTGTTTCTAAATTATTGTCTCTAGATTCTTATTTTTATAATTTCCAATCCTGTACTCTGTACTCTTGAGTCTTGATTTTTAATTCTCAATTCTTGAATCTGAAACGTCACACAGTGGTCTAAAACTTTATTCCTTGTAGGTTTTCTATGGATACACAGTTTAAGCTCATCCTTGACATTCGATGTTGGTATGAATGCAGCCATTGCAGAAAGTCGCTCGGAATGTTTATCATTCGCGGTAGGCTTGTAGCCACGAACTTATTGGATCTAACACCAGTTGTTTCTCGCCTATAGAACACACATTATCTATACCGACTTGAAAGCTACTTCTGATAAAAATGATCATATCATCTACTCAAGAAACTATTATGACTAGGAACTTCAAATGTTGTGATTGTCATTGTACTTGACCAACATGTGGCATTCCGCAGGGAAGCAATTTAAACCCACTGCTGTTTGGTATATTTTTCAACGACGTGACAGCTTCGCTGGCCTTCAGATGTCAGCTCGTATGTGTCGATGACCTGAAGGTCCACATGGTGGTGCATTCTGAGGGATACTGTTCGTTCGTCAACACTTGCAGCTCGATATGTTTGTTAACTGGTCTCGCAATGATAGGCCAGTCGTCAGCATCTCTAAATGTAACGACCCGATGAAATTCGAAAACCATATCGATGATGTTGGTCTGAGCAGGGTGAAACAAATGAGGGATTTGAGTGTTCTTCTAGATCCAAAAGGCTGTTTCCACTCTTACTACGTCTCGATTATTTCTAGAGGGCTTCGTATCGAAAATAAACAAGAATTTCGCGAATCCATATTGTTTAAAGTCGTTGTTTTGTTAATTCGTACGCCCAATCTTGGAAAATTCTTGGTTTTTTTAAAAGCCAAATGACGTGGAACCTAAGAATCAAGCAGGTTCAAAAATGGTTCATTCGGCTGGTTCTCACAGATTTACTAAAACGTGATTCAAACTATAAATTACAAACTTTAAACTATAAACCGTAAACTATAAACTATAAGCTATAAACTATAAGCTATAAACTATAAACTATAAACTAAGAACTATAAACTATAAACTATAAACTATAAACTATAAACTATAAACTATAAACTATAAACTATAAACTATAAACTATAAACTATAAACTATAAACTATAAACTATAAACTATAAACTATAAACTATAAACTATAAACTATAAACTATAAACTATAAACTATAAACTATAAACTATAAACTATAAACTATAAACTATAAACTATAAACTATAAACTATAAACTATAAACTATAAACTATAAACTATAAACTATAAACTATAAACTATAAACTATAAACTATAAACTATAAACTATAAACTATAAACTATAAACTATAAACTATAAACTATAAACTATAAACTATAAACTATAAACTATAAACTATAAACTATAAACTATAAACTATAAACTATAAACTATAAACTATAAACTATAAACTATAAACTAAGAACTATAAACTATAAACTATAAACTATAAACTATAAACTATAAACTATAAACTATAAACTATAAACTATAAACTATAAACTATAAACTATAAACTATAAACTATAAACTATAAACTATAAACTATAAACTATAAACTATAAACTATAAACTATAAACTATAAACTATAAACTATAAACTATAAACTATAAACTATAAACTATAAACTATAAACTATAAACTATAAACTATAAACTATAAACTATAAACTATAAACTATAAACTATAAACTATAAACTATAAACTATAAACTATAAACTATAAACTATAAACTATAAACTATAAACTATAAACTATAAACTATAAACTATAAACTATAAACTATAAACTATAAACTATAAACTATAAACTATAAACTATAAACTATAAACTATAAACTATAAACTATAAACTATAAACTATAAACTATAAACTATAAACTATAAACTATAAACTATAAACCATAAACTATAAACTACCTAATCAATGATGCTGTTCTGAGTCGGGTACGTGTTCTCCTAGATCCAAAACCTATGTGTCCAATCTTGAAAGATTCGTCGGGTGTATGGGAGCCAAATGATATGGAGCCTAAGAATTGAGCGAGCTTAAAAAAGGTTCATACGACTTGCGACCAGTATCCAGGTGAACCAGTGTCCAAGTGAATCAGTGTCCAAGTGAACCAATGTTCAAGTGAACCAGTGCCCAAGTGAACCAGCATCCAAATGAATCAGTGTCCAAATGAACCAGTGTCCAAGTGAACCAGTGTCCAAGTGAACCAGTGTCCAAATGAATCAGTATCCAAATGAACCAGTGTCCAAGTGAACCAGTGTCCAAGTGAACCAATGTCCAAGTGAACCAATATCCAAGTGAAGCAGTGTCCGAGTGAACCAGTGTCAAAGTGAACCAGTGTCCAAGTGAACCAGTGTCCGAGTGAGCCAGTGTCCAAGTGAACCAGTGTTCAAGTGAACCATTGTCCAAGTGAACCAGTGTTCAAGTGAACCAATGCCCATGTGAACCAGTGTCAAAGTGAACCAGTGTTCAAGTTAACCATTGTCCAAGTGAACCAGTGTCCAAGTGAGCCTGTGTACAAGTGAACCAGTGTCCAAGTGAATCCGTATCCAAATGAACCAGTGTTCAAGTGAACCAGTGTCCAAGTGAACCAGTGTCCAAGTGAACCAGTGTCCAAGTGAACCAGTGTCCAAATGAATCAGTATCCAAATGAACCAGTGTCCAAATGAGCCAGTGTTCAAGTGAATCAGTGTCCAAGTGAACCAGTGTTCAAGTGAACCAGTGTCCAAATGAACCAGTGTCCAAGTGAACCATTGTCCAAGTGAACCAGTGTTCAAGCGAACCAGTGTTCAAGCGAACCAGTGTCCAAATGAGCCAGTGTTCAAGTGAACCAGTGTCCAAATGAACCAGTGTCCAAGTGAACCAGTGCCCGAGTGAACCAGTGTCCAAGTGAAACAGTGTCCAAGTGAACCAGTGTCCAAGTGAGGCAGTGTTCAAGTGAACCAGTGTCCAAGTGAACCAGTGTCCGAGTGAACCAGTGTCCAAGTGAGCCAGTGTCCAAGTGAAACAGTGTCCAAGTGAACCAGCGTCCAAGTGAGCCAGTGTCCAATTGAACCAGTGTCCAAATGAACCAGTATCCAAGTGAACCATTGTCCAAGTGAACCAGTGTCCAAGTGAACCAATGTCCAAGTGAACCAATATCCAAGTGAAGCAGTGTCCGAGTGAACCAGTGTCAAAGTGAAACAGTGTCCAAGTGAATCAGTGTCCAAGTGAACCAGTGTTCAAGTGAACCAGTGTCCAAATGAACCAGTGTCCAAGTGAACCATTGTCCAAGTGAACCAGTGTTCAAGCGAACCAGTGTTCAAGCGAACCAGTGTCCAAATGAGCCAGTGTTCAAGTGAACCAGTGTCCAAATGAACCAGTGTCCAAGTGAACCAGTGCCCGAGTGAACCAGTGTCCAAGTGAAACAGTGTCCAAGTGAACCAGTGTCCAAGTGAGGCAGTGTTCAAGTGAACCAGTGTCCAAGTGAACCAGTGTTCAAGTGAACCAGTGTCCAAATGAACCAGTGTCCAAGTGAGCCAGTGTCCAAGTGAAACAGTGTCCAAGTGAACCAGCGTCCAAGTGAGCCAGTGTCCAATTGAACCAGTGTCCAAATGAACCAGTATCCAAGTGAACCATTGTCCAAGTGAACCAGTGTCCAAGTGAACCAATGTCCAAGTGAACCAATATCCAAGTGAAGCAGTGTCCGAGTGAACCAGTGTCAAAGTGAAACAGTGTCCAAGTGAATCAGTGTCCAAGTGAACCAGTGTTCAAGTGAACCAGTGTCCAAATGAACCAGTGTCCAAGTGAACCATTGTCCAAGTGAACCAGTGTTCAAGCGAACCAGTGTTCAAGCGAACCAGTGTCCAAATGAGCCAGTGTTCAAGTGAACCAGTGTCCAAATGAACCAGTGTCCAAGTGAACCAGTGCCCGAGTGAACCAGTGTCCAAGTGAAACAGTGTCCAAGTGAACCAGTGTCCAAGTGAGGCAGTGTTCAAGTGAACCAGTGTCCAAGTGAACCAGTGTCCGAGTGAACCAGTGTCCAAGTGAGCCAGTGTCCAAGTGAAACAGTGTCCAAGTGAACCAGCGTCCAAGTGAGCCAGTGTCCAATTGAACCAGTGTCCAAATGAACCAGTATCCAAGTGAACCATTGTCCAAGTGAACCAGTGTCCAAGTGGATCCGTATCCAAATGAACCAGTGTCCAAGTGAACCAGTGTCCAAGTGAACCAGTGTCCAAGTGAACCAGTGTCCAAGTGGATCCGTATCCAAATGAACCAGTGTCCAAGTGAACCAGTGTCCAAGTGAACCAGTGCCCAAGTGAACCATTGTCCAAGTGAACCAGTGTCCAAGTGAATCAGTATCCAAATGAATCAGTGTCCAAATGAACCAGTGTCCAAGTGAACCATTGTCCAAGTGAACCAGTGTTCAAGCGAACCAGTGTTCAAGCGAACCAGTGTCCAAATGAGCCAGTGTTCAAGTGAACCAGTGTCCAAATGAACCAGTGTCCAAGTGAACCAGTGCCCGAGTGAACCAGTGTCCAAGTGAAACAGTGTCCAAGTGAACCAGTGTCCAAGTGAACCATTGTCCAAGTGAACCAGTGTCCAAGTGAACCAGTGTTCAAGTGAACCAGTGTCCAAGTGAACCAGTGTCCGAGTGAACCAGTGTCCAAGTGAACCAGTGTTCAAGTGAACCATTGTCCAAGTGAACCAGTGTCCAAGTGAACCAGTGTCCAAGTGAACCAGTGAATAAGTTAACAAGTGAACAAATGAACCAGTGAACTAGTGATCAAGCGAACAAGTGAACAAATGCACAAGAAAATAGTGAACAATAAATAATAAACTATTCTCTCGCTACTACAATACCTAACTTAAAGTTAGTATTTAGCGTTCTGGATTCTCCTCATCAGTAACTAGCACCGCCTTGGTACCAGTTAGATGCTAAATCTAACCTAGCACCAAAATTGGCACTAGTTAGACATCGTTTCGGATTCCGTTTTACCCATCAGCAAAACCCGAACTTCTGTGTTTGACTTCCGAGACATCACTCGGGACAAACCAGTCGTTTATGTTCAGGCAAGACGTACGACTTTTTGGATTTAGCGTCTAACTAGTGCCAATTTTGGTGCTAGGTTAGATTTAGCGTCTAACTGGTTACCATTCCAAATAACAATATGCGATAACAGCATATTCTATTCAAGTTGTTTTTTTGACGAACAGTGGTATGCTTTCATCATCCATCAACACTAACAATTTTCACGCATGCTAGGATCTTGGTTCAGAAAAGCTTTGGCTTTCAACATATTCGATACAGCACAAGGTTGCTTTGATCCCTCGCTACATGAAAATACTTATTTTTCAGCTTATTGACTCTTCGATTCCGGATTAATAAAATGCCGGAAAGCCGTGCAAATGACATTGAAACTCATTCTATATGCACCCGCCATATCAACAGGGAACTACAGTTCAGTCGGTTATTCACGTCCCATCAGAATTTCATATTCACCAGGCGCATTTCCTGATATCCATTGCATTTGACATTTAAGCAAACTTATTATTCTCCTTATTTTTCCCGTTTGCAGGTGGCAGTATATATAGGAATGAAACCGACGTGCCATGTCCATCGGGGACGTTTCGATGCTCGGAGGGCAAGTGCATCCCTCAGACATCGGTGTGTAACTATCAGAAAGATTGCGACAAGGGCGAGGATGAGTTCAACCACTGTCGTGAGTATTGATTGCATTTTCATTTAAATCGTTCTTTCGGTTTTGATTCCCTACATAACCTCTATACAACACGTCGGTCGTCAATCGGTCAGCCAGCCAGTCGCTTTGTTCGTTTTGCTTGTTTGGGTAATTCCAGACCAGAGAGCGGGGAATCTCCGGCTGCCAGAAATCACATTAAATTGCATAACGACTGTTCGATAATGAGCGGTAATTGGTCCTCTTGTTGCGCGAATCCGCGGGTTGGAGGAGATGCGGCAGCGCCGCATTCCACATAACAGAGCCCCAATTGAGTGATCTGTAATGTCAGAAAAGAAGAGGGGTAAAAAACAATGCGGGAAATGGAAACATGTTCGAGCACCTGAACACTGAATGAGTTGGAATCGTGCTTCGCGATGTTGCTTGATGGTTTCTGTCTTATTTTGATTGGCGCTTCAAAATTGTCCATTGTTACCATTGAGCACAAGAAACTATACATTTTAACATTTCACTGGGCTTCTCCAACACGTTTACATGTTTTTTCTTCGAGTTTATTCCGGGTTCGTCTCTTGACATTTTCCACGAAGTATCACTCAAATGTTTCGCATCCCAGCAGGCTGTACCCATTCGATTCGAGCGTGTTGTTTATCCGAGCCAATCATTCTAGTTGAAATTCAACGCCAACTGTGTCGTTTCACGGCTTCATTCTGTGCATTTTTCCTCCCTTCCTTTCAGCTCCGCCGGAATGTGAGCAGGGCCAGATTAGCTGTGGTCAGTACGTGTTCAACAAGACGTACTGCATACCGCCGCACTACAAGTGCGACATGACCGTGGACTGTGTGGACGGAACGGATGAATCCGATTGCAGTAAGTATAGAGCAATGTGAACCTTCTCATTTACATCATCATCATCATGATCATCATCATCAGCAACATCATCGTCAGGTTACAGAACATGATCGAGCACCTACCGCTGATCGCGTCGGTCACCCGCATTAACGGGTGACGATCGTTATCATCATTCGAGTCAATCGTCGCGAAACTCGTGACTTGTTCTGACGAGTGTGTTGCACATGTAAGGTACATTACATACCGGTTTGTGTCCGTCCGTCGTTCTCATCTTCAAGCCCGCGTTGCACGAAGAGTTCTGAACCGTCGGTCGTCGTCGTCGTCATCGTCTCACAGAGCAATTCAAATCGGCGCACTTCAAGGTAATCCAGTCGCAATTGTCAGGCTACCTCTTGCCCCATCACCACGACCACCACCACCACCAACATCCAGCTAGCCAGCCTTCTTCAGCACGAAGCTCGATTAATGTTGTGGTTTTTGGTCGGTGCTGGTTTATGAGTTTTGTGTTTTTTTTTCTCTTTCGGGGCCATCGTTGTTTTGCTCCTGGTGGCCTCTGCCTTTGCCTTCTAGGCAAATGAAGAAAGAAACATGTTTGAATTGTTTGAAAACAACAAACCTTTAGGTATCTAGCAGCCACAACACATTATTTTGATGTTTGTTTTGCTTGACATCAAACGACGGTTCAGATCGGTGACAGTTAATGGAAAGTTGTGTGAAAATTTGATTATTCCCTCTTTTGTCTGGATGTATGACATTATATTTTATAAAACTTGTTTGCGATCAAAACAGCCATTCTATGGCAAGCTGGTAGACGGTTGACGGGAAAAGGTCGCTGTTTATTGCAAACCCCGTCAAACTAGATCGCTAGAGCAGTCAGCGAATTTTCCAGAAAACGGAAGCCAGAAACCTTCAGAAGCTGATGAGGAAGGTCTCGAGATGTATCAAATCCAATCCATTCAGAATACATGGCCAGAAAAGAACGACACCAACTATCAAATTCGACAGAATATCCTTGCTAGAGAAAGTTAAAAGTCCTACAGTGCAAGTGATTGTGATTTGGCAAGCGATGTGTGGCTATGGACTCATAAAGCGATCATGACATCAAATTTGTACATGAAACAATGCCAAAAGAATCAAGTTTTGCCATTCATATGTCAGCACAAGTGTAAGGTTATGTTTTGTGCAGACAGGCTGTAATTACTCGAAAGTGGGGGTAGAGTGGTATGCTGGTTGATATATAAGATCGAATTCGTGCCAAAGCCGATTAGTTTAGTCCCATTGAAATTTCTAGGCTGTTCTCATCAGTGCTGCAGAAATGCGTCTGGAGTGGAAGAAATGAGCTGATTCAGTGTCATCTTCAACTGTGTAGAGTATGGTTAATTCGATCAGGAGAATTGTTTATTTTATTCGAAACACACAAAAGTAATTCTGTATCACTGTAGTGTATATCTAAAACCTGCTTAAAAATATCGAAATATAATCTTCAACCCTATGGCATTTCTTTGAGCTCCAGAATGAAACAACCTTGAGATCCACGATCAAGAACTCTTTATTTTCAGGATCAAGTATCCTCTAGTTCTAGGATTAGCAGTCCTGCAGTTCCAGGATTAAGGATCCTCGAGTTCCAGGTTTCACGGTCCTTGAATTTCGGAATCGTGGAACCTCGAGTGCCAGGATCAGATATCATCGAGATCCAGGACCGAAGATCCTTGAGTTTCAGGATCAAGTATCCTTCAAATTCAGAATTATGAATCCTTGCATTCCATGATCGAGGACACCCAGGGTCTGACGTCAAGTATTCTTGAGTTCCATGACCAAAAATCCTTGAGTACCCGGATCAGCGAGGCCTACGTTCCATGATTACGGGTGCTCGAGTTCGAGGTCAACGATCAATGATCCTCGAGTTCGAAGATCAATGATTCTCTAGTTGGAGGACCAATGATCCTCGAGTTCGAAAATCAAGGATCCTCGAGAACGAAGATAAAGGATTCTTGACAACGAAGATCAAAGATCCTTGACAACGAGGATCAAGCAACGAACGATAAAGGATCCTCGACAACGAGACTGAAGGATCCTCGACAACGAGAATCAAGAATCCTCGACAACGAGACTCAAATATCCTCGACAACGAGACTCAAATATCATCGACAACGAGGCTCAAAGACAACGAAAATAAAGGATCCTCGATGACAAAGACCAAGGACTTCACGACGAAGATCAAGGATCTTCTACGACAAAGATCGATGATCCTCGACGACGAAGTTCAAGGATCCTCGACGACGAAGTTCAAGGATCCTCGACGACGAAGGAAGGATCATCGAAAACGAGGTTCAAGGATCCTCGAAAACGAGGATCAGGGATCCTCGAAAACGAGGATCAGGGATCCTCGAAAACGAGGATCAGGGATCCTCGAAAACGAGGATCAGGGATCCTAGAAAACGAGGATCAGGGATCCTCGAAAACGAGGATCAGGGATCCTCGAAAACGAAGATCAGGGATGCTTGAAACGAGGATCAGGGATGCTCGAAAACGAGGATCAGGGATGCTCGAAATCGAGGATCAGGGATGCTCGAAAACGAGGATCAGGGATGCTCGAAAACGAGGATCAGGGATGTTCGAAAACGAGGATCATGGATCCTTGAAAACGAGGATCAGATACCCTCTAAAATGAGGATCAGAGATCTTCGAAAACGAGGATCACAGATCTTCGAAAACGAGGATCACAGATCTTCGAAAACGAGGATCAGGGTCAAGAATCCTCGAAAACGAGGGTCAAGAATCCTCGAAAACGAGCATCAAGGATCCTCAAAAACGAGGATCAGGGATCCCCGAAAACGAGGATCAGAGATCATCGAAAACGGGGATCAGGGATCTTCGAAAACGAGGATCATGGATCCTCGAAAACGAGGGTCAAGAATCCTCGAAATCGAGCATCAAAGATCCTCGAAAACGAGGATCAGAGACCCTCGAAAATGAGGATCAGAGATCTTCGAAAACGAGGATCAGGGATCCTCGAAAACAGGCATCAAGAATAATTGATCAAGGATCCTCGAAAACGAGGATCAGAGATTCTCGAAAACGAGGATCCGAGATCATCGAAAACGAGGATCCGAGATCATCGAAAACGAGGATCAGAGATCCTCGAAAACGAGGACCAGAGATCCTCGAAAACGAGGATCAGAGATCCTCGAAAACGAGGATCAGAGATCCTCGAAAACGAGGATCAGAGATCCTCGAAAACGAGGATCAGAGATCCTCGAAAACGAGGATCAGAGATCCTCGAAAACGAGAATCAGAGATCCTCGAAAACGAGGATCAGAGATTCTCGAAAACGAGAAGCAGGGATCTTCGAAAACGAGGATCAGGGATCCTCGAAAACAGGCATCAAGAATAATTGATCAAGGATCCTCAAAAACGAGGATCAGGGATCCTCGAAAACGAGGATCAGGGATCCTCGAAAACGAGGATCAGGGATCCTCGAAAACGAGGATCAGGGATCCTCGAAAACGAGGATCAGGGATCCTCGAAAACGAGGATCAGGGATCCTCGAAAACTAGAATCAGGGATCCTCGAAAACGAGGATCAAGGATACTCGAAAACGAGCATCAAGGATCCTCGAAAACGAGGATCAGGGATCCTCCAAAACGAGCATCAACGATCCTCGAAAACAAGCATCAAGGATAATTGAGTTTCAGAAATAAGGGAAATTGACATTCAGAATCAAGGATCCTCAAAATTAAGGAACAAGGATCTTCGAGCTCCTGGATCTTGCATCCTCGAAGTCGAAGATCAAGGATGCTCAAGTTTCACAATAAAGAATCGTTGAGTTCCAGGATCAAGAATCCTCGAGTTTAAGGATCAATGATCCACGAGTTGCATGATCAATGATACTTCAGTACCCAGATCAGGGATCCTAGTTTTATGATGCTCGAGGGTCGAAGATGAAGGATTCCTGACAAAGAAAATGAAGTATGCTCGGTAACGATGACCAAGGATCCCCGAGAACATGGATCGATGAATCTCGAGAACGCGAAACAAGAATCCAAAAAATTAAGGATCAAAGATGCTCGAGTTCCAGGTTCTAGCATCCTCGAAATTGAGAACTAAACTCGAGTTCCAAAATCAAGAAACCTCGAATTACAAGATCAATTTCCAGGATCGAAGCTTCTAGAGTTTCTGGATCAAGGACCTAACAGTTCCAGGATCGAAGATTTTTTAGTTACAGGTTTTGGGTGCCTTGAGTTTCAGAACCGAAGGTCCTTGAGTTCTAGGTTCTAAGTTCCTTGAGTTGCCCGATCGAAGAGCCTTGAGTTCCAAGTTTTACGTTCCTTGAGCTCCAGCCTCAAGCATTCTTGAAATTCACAATCAAGCATCCTCGAATTGGAGTATCAATGACCCTCGAGAACGAGAATCGAGGGTCACAGATCCTGGAGTTTTAGAATCACGGTGTTCCAGGTTCTAGTATGCTTCAAGTCGCGAGAATCAAAGATGCTTCCCAAGTAAAAAAAAATATTTGACTACCGGAATCAAGGATCATAGAGCAACCGGATCGGAGATCCACGAGTTCCAAGATCATTAATTTCCATGATCGATGCTCTTCGAGCCCCTGAATCAAGGATCTAGAATTCCAGGAGCAGGTTCTATGAGTTCCAGAATCAAGCATCCTTGAGATTCAGAATCCTTGGATCATCGAATTTCAGGATCAAAAAGCCTCGAGTTCGAGGCTCAATGATTCTCGGGTTCCAATACAAGAACCGTCAGTTCCAGGCTATAGAATCCTCAAGTTTCAAAATCAAGAATCCACGAGTTCCTGAATCAAGGATCCTCGAAATCAAGATCAAATATCCTTGAATTTCAGGATGGGTCCCAAGATCTTTGAGTTTTAGGATCAAAGATCTTCGATTTATCGAAGATGATCAAAGATCTACGATTTTTAGACGAGAATCAGGGATTATTCATCCTCGAGTTCAAGGAACAAGGACCCTAGAGTGCGTGGTTCAAGAATCAAAGATCCTCGAGTTCTCTGGAATTCGAAGATCTATATCTAGTTCCTAATCTAGTATTCTCGAAGTCTTGGATTAAGGATGCTCGAGTTCCAAAATCAAGAATCCTCCAGCTCCACAATCAAGGATCCCCGAGTTTCAGGATCAAGTATCGTCGAGTTCCAGAATGAAAGAATATCAAGTTCGATGATCAATGATCATCGAAATCCATGATCAAGTTTATTTCAGTTTCATGATCAAGGATTGTTTAGTTTTATGATTAAGACTCCACGACTTTTAAGATCAGGACGACTTCGAGTTTCAGGATCAAAAAGCTTTGAGTTCCAAGATCAAGGATCCTTAAGCTCTAAGATCCAAGATTCTTGGGTTCTTGAATCGAGGAACCTTAAATTCCAGGAACATAACATCCTTGAGTTCCAGCATGAAGGATCCATGATCAAGTATCCTTGAGTTTCACGATCAAGGATTCTCGAGTTCTACGATAAACTATCCGTCAGTTCCAGATTTAAAACTCCTTGAGGTTCTGGATTAAGTTTTCGGAGCGCAAGATCAAGGATCCACGAGTTCCAGGACCCGGGATTTTCGAATAACATAATCAAGGATCCTGATGTTCCGCATTCCTCGAGCTCCAGGATCAAGCATCCTTGAGTCCCAGGATCGAAACATTACGATTAAGGATCTGAGTTATAGGATAAAGGGTTCTTGAGCTCTAGGATCAATGACCCTTGAGTTTCAGGATCAACGATCCTTGAGATTCAAGATCAAGGATCCGTTAGTGATAGGATCCTCGAGTTCAAGGATCAATGATTTTTGAGTTCCTCGACCAAGGATATTAGAGCTCCAGGATCAACAATCCTCGAGCTCCACGATCAAAAATCGTTGATTTCCATGGTGAAGACTTCTTGAGTTTCAAAATCAGGGATTCTTGAGTTCCAAAATCAAGGATCCTTGGGTTCGAGGATCGTCGAGTTCCAGGATCAAGGATCCTGAAGTTCCGGGGATGAGGATCCACGAGTTCCAGGATCAATGATCCACAAGTTTCAGGATCAATGATCCTTGAGATCCATGATCAAGGATCCTTGAGTTTATGAATCAAGGATCATTGAGTTTACAAAACCGTAGTACTATGTCGAAAACTTGTTATCTAATGGAAAGCTGAGCGCAAACTATCATGTTCCTTGCCCATATTATCAGTGTCTATAAAAAGGGTATTTAACTGAAAAAATGTTCAGTGGTTCGGTACCTATCAAACGCTGTCGCTTGACCGGTACCAAGTTGAGAATAGCTCATCAAGTTTGTTCTCTTCTTCTGTCTCCATCAAATCCCCATGACTACGTAGCACTAGGGAAAGAAGGTTAACGTTGTCAGAACCTCGCATGACCGGGTTAGGGTAAAACTCATGTGAAGTGTGTTCTGGTATCCTACAGATACCGTGCTTGACTTGGTCTTTATCATGACTTCGAATCCCAATTCTAGTTAGACGTGAAGCTGCGAAGTTGAGACCTTCACTCCCTGACTTGGATCAAGGAAAGAATATTACGATTACGGATTATGATGCTCATATCCGTTAATACCCTCTCAATCAGCTGCAACGTCATAAGGCGAATAAGATCTAGTCAACATCGACCAAGGCACCAACGGTAATCAATAACCAGACTCACGAGGAGGCATAAGATAGGAAACTGGTTGCAAAATCTGTTCCGTATATATGAAGATCGTTGGATCCGTTACATTGCAGTCATATAAATCTAGAAACCTCTATATGATATGCAAATGAGACAAGAAATCTGCAACCACCTCAAACTCATAAAGAACGTTTCGTCAGAAGCAGTAGAGAGATTTTGAACAACGGATCTTTTTCGTAGAGTAACATCACAGAACTTTGCAGTTGTTGCATATGACTCTGTACGCCATGCTCCTACTTCAAAAACAGATTCAGCGCGTCGAGTTTTCCTCCACGCGATTGCAACGCCATTGATTATTCGAAATGTTCCGTTCAATCAGCTGAACCAGGGAAGCGTGATTATTAAACCAAAACGTATATTACAAAAAGTAATCGCAGATAAACTGAGACATTTATGGGTTAAATGTGTGGAAAAATATGTCGTCTTCCCATCAAAAAAAAAGAAACGTCGCGAAAAAACATTTTTTTTCATCTACCTAGCGCAGACAACCCGCTGTCAAGCTACAACAACGCTTTGTATGTTGCGTAATAATAATGGACTCGCATTTACTTACTTCATGGACATGGTTCCAGGGCTTCAAATTCCCTTCCCGGATCACTTACACACAGAGCCAGATGCTACAGAATTGACACCATAATATAACAACTATCAATAAAGCCAAAGTATGATGCAAAAACACTATTTCTGAGTCTCCATGGTAACGAGTAAAGCTCAAATTGCTGTAAACGCAGTGTCCGCATCACACGCCTGCTGCGATTGGTTTTTTTTTTCAAGTAACTCACTGTGACAGTCAGACTCTGCTTATTTGAAATGAGCTCCACTTCGAATTTGACTATGACTTGCAAACATAACTGCAATCGATTTTAAATTTATGCTTTTTGAGTAAAATTAAATTAGAACTTTTACAGGTTTGTGTGCATTATTCTGTTTTCCTTGCGGCGATCATCTTCTCCTATTACATTGTACTAGCCCATTAGCCTTCTATCCGATATAGAACATGAGGGACAAATTGGTGGTTGAACAATATCAACAGTTCTAATGACAAAGCCGAAGCACGTCTCTTCAATCAGCATAATTTCTGCCTCGCTGGCCCATATAATGCTCGGCATATCACCGACTGAAGGCAATCAGTGCCGACCGTCTACCGTAACGAGTCATAATGGCCCTAAATTGCGGAATTAATCCTCTTGAAAGCAAGATACACACCGAGTGTTCTAGTACATGTATACGTATTCATCCACTCGCTAACGCCCTTTCCTTTCCCTCCTCCCACCCCACCTCGCAGCATATCGCAAGTGTCAGCAGGATGACATCCACTGCGGGACGCTGGCCCAGGCAGTCTCGGTAAATGGCCGCGTCGCGGACATTTGTGTGCCAAAGGAGAAAAAGTGCGACGGCTATCTGGACTGCCGCACCGGTGTGGACGAGGAGGGCTGCCCGGGAATCGCCTGCCGGCTGGACCAGTTCCGGTGTGCCAACGGGTTGCGGTGTATCGACACGGCACTCAAATGCAACCACAAGAACGATTGCGGTGATAATTCCGACGAGCAGAATTGCAGTAAGTACCTAATACACTCAGACACACAATAAAACACCTCATTTGACCTTTAGCCACTCTAGGAAATGGTTGCGCAACCAAAACAAGATAATTAATCAATTCTCGACTCGAATCAGGTGTGAGGTGACCTCTCTTAACCACGTGGCAATTACTCAACTGAGATTCGTTAATGGATTCGGTTTTTTTTCGCTTCCACACAGACTTCCCCCCTTGCCACGGTGGCCAGTTTCGATGTTCGAATTCCCTCTGCATTCCGGCAACCTTCCACTGCGACGGTTATCACGACTGTTCGGACGAAAGCGACGAAGCGAACTGTACGGCCATCGCCTGTCCGGACAACAAGTTTCTTTGTCCCCGGGGAGGACCGAATGGGCAGCCAAAGTGTATCGCCAAGACGAAACTGTGCGACGGTAAGCGGGACTGTGAGGATGGAACCGATGAGGAGACTGCGTGCTGTAAGTTTTTGATTGATCCACATCATAATTCTTGTGAATTAATTGGGGTACCTCGTTTCAGCTACCACTTCCTGTCCGGCGCTTGGCTGTGGATACAAATGCGGACCATCGCTGACGGGAGGTGTTTGCTATTGTCCCCCCGGAAGAACCCTGTCGCCGGATAACCGAACCTGCAGCGATCTGGATGAGTGTAACGTATGGGGACACTGCGATCAGCTGTGCACCAACACGGACGGATCGTTTTCGTGCGCTTGTGCTAACGGTTACACACTGATGGACAAGTCACGTTGCGTGGCTCCGACTGCGGCACATTTGGAGTTGATCTTTGCGTATGATCGAGCGATCGTTCGAATGAGTTCGCATGGTCAGGACTTCCGAACGATCGCTAATGCTACCGGAGCTAGCGGTTTGGCTTATCATTACGCTAAAAATCTCCTATTTTGGTCGGATATTAAAACCAGGAAGGTTCAATCTCAAGTTCTGATGGATGGTGGATACGGGGGTCATGATTTTACATTACCTGGAACGTGGGCGCCGGTGGCAATAGCGATTGACTGGATCGGCGATAAGTTGTACGTTGCGGACCTGGTCGGTCAGAAAGTTGATGTTTTTGAACTCGACGGTCGGTGGCATGCGGTGGTCCTAGGATCTAACCTAACCAGTCCGGCTGATTTGGCGCTAGATCCTACCTCGGGCTTGATGTTCGTCGCAGACGGAAGTCACGTTCTGCGAGCTCACATGGATGGTACTCATGCGAAATCGATCGTATCGGAAGCAGCCTACAAAGCGTCCGGCGTGGCAGTTGACGTTGTCGCTAAACGAGTCTTCTGGTGTGATTCTTTACTGGACTACATTGAATCGGTTAACTATGATGGTGAATACAGGGTTATGATCCTGCGAGGCCAACAGGTTCCGAGTCCATCTCGATTAGCTCTTTTTGAGAATCGGGTCTTCTGGACGGATGCCACCAAACAGGGCATCATGTCCGTTGACAAATTCGAAGGATCGTCTAGCATTCAATCAATATTCAAGGCGAAAGATATACGAGAACCGAAAGCGATCATAACCGTTCACCAGTTGACGCAACCGATTGTTTCGAATCCATGCGGTAGCAATAATGGTGGCTGTTCACAGATGTGCGTTGTAACTGCCGTTCAAGGAGCTCCTTCGGGACTCGGGTATCGCTGCGCTTGCCACATCGGATGGCAGCTAGCCAAAGATCTGATGAACTGCCATCTGGTGCGAGAGTTCCTGATGTACTCCCAGCAGCGTTTTATAAAAGGAAAAGTACTGGATCCAGTTATCGAGGGCTTCAGTGATGCTATTCTACCGGTGGTGTCTCGTCGTGCCCGCTTCGTCGGGCTTGATTTTGACGTCGTTGACGAACACATCTACTATTCGGACGTCTTGCAGGACGTCATCTATCGAGTTCATCGCAACGGAACTGGTCGAGAAATTGTACTCGCTTCTCAGAATGAGGGCGTCGAAGGACTGGCAGTTGATTGGGTATCGAAGAATTTATACTACATTGACAGTCGTAAGGGAACGCTGAACGTTCTGTCCACTAGAACTGTCAGCTATCGACGGACACTGCTGAAAAATTTGAAACGACCACGCGCCATTGTGGTGCATCCAAACAAAGGCTTTATCTACTTTTCGGAATGGGATCGACCTGCAAACATTAGTCGGGCCAACTCGGACGGTACGGGATTGATGGTATTCAAAAATGTTACGCTCGGTTGGCCAAATGGATTGTCGATCGATTTCCTAGAAGATCGTGTCTACTGGTGTGACGCTTTGCTGGATCACGTCCAGCATTCAAACTTGGACGGAACGGATGTGCGAACGGTAAACTCCCGCTTGATACGGCATCCATTTTCGATCGTGATCCATCAGGACTGGATGTACATTACCGACTGGCGGCTGGATGCGATCGTGCGGCTTAACAAACTAACGGGCGAACAGGAGGAGATTATGGTTCGTGAACCACAAACGAATCGGTTGTACGGTGTGAAAGTGTACAGTCGAGCGAGTCAGATCGTCGATTCGGCGCAACCATGTTCCATCAACGGTGGTGGCTGTGAGAAGCTGTGCTTTGCCGTCCCGCGGAATAACTCCGAAGGATTGACAGTGAAGTGTGGCTGCCCGTACGGTGAACGGCTTGGGGATGATGGGAGAAGCTGTTTCGCTGATCCGAACGCGGAACCACCGGTGCAGTCGTGTCCGAACACGTGGGACTTTACCTGTAACAATCAGCGGTGCATTCCGAAGAGTTGGATCTGTGATGGAGATGATGACTGTCTGGATAATAGTGATGAGGAGCAGAACTGTACAAGTGAGTAGTATGATTTGCATCATTCCCCTTCCCTTAATTTACCCTTCACTAATCATTTGAATTCCTTAACAGAACCAACCTGCGGCACGAACGAGTTCCAGTGCAAATCGGGCCGCTGCATACCGCTGAACTTCCGGTGCGATCACGAGAACGACTGCGGCGATCATTCTGATGAGTTCGAGTGTGGCAATGTGACCTGTGCGGCGTCGCAGTTTGCCTGTGAGAATGGACGCTGCATTCCGAACATTTGGAAGTGCGACAGCGAAAACGATTGCGGTGACGGTTCGGACGAGGGTGATTTCTGCGCGGAAAAAACCTGTGCGTACTTCCAGTTTACCTGTCCTCGGACGGGGCATTGTATACCGCAGAGTTGGGTGTGCGATGGCGATGACGATTGCTTTGACAAGCAGGACGAGAAGGACTGTCCGCCGATTACGTGTCTGGCTAATCAGTTCAAGTGTAACGATTTGCGACAGTGTGTTGAAGAGACGTACAAGTGTGACGGGATACCGGATTGTAATGATGGTAGTGATGAGCTGGGTTGTCCGACAATGGAACCGAATCAGTGTAATCTGGAGAAACATTTCCGATGTAAGTCTTCGGGGGTTTGTATTCCTGTGGCTTGGCATTGCGATGGATCGAACGACTGTGAAGATCATTCGGATGAGGAGGACTGTGGGAAGATCACGTGTCCGAACAATTTCTACAAGTGCAAAAATTCCAAGTGTGTCTATAAGTCTTATATTTGTGACGGGAAGGACGATTGCGGAGATAACTCGGATGAGGGTGTGGAGCATGCTTGCATAACTCCACCGTTGAGATGCCCGCATGGACAGTGGGCGTGTCCTGGAATCACCGGACGGTGTGTAAATTTGACTTCAGTTTGTGACGATGTGGAAGATTGCCCGAATGGTGCCGATGAGGGGTTGGGTTGTGACCTAGCTCAGTGCCAGCATCAATCTGGACTGTGCTCCAACGGATGTCAGAAGACTCCTCTCGGAGCACTCTGCATTTGCCCTCCGGGCGAGGAGCTTGCTCCGGACAATTTCACCTGTAAAGACCTGAACGAATGCGATCCTCCCGGACTTTGTTCGCAAATTTGTACCAACACCAAAGGATCTTATTTCTGTTCCTGCAAAGACGGATACATTCTCGAACCGAACAAACATACCTGTAAGGCAGTTAATCACTCGTCTGCCTTCCTGATCATCTCCAACCGTCACTCGATCTTGGTAGCGGATCTGAACGAACAAGGCTTGGAACGAGTGCCGATTATCGTCGAAAACGTGGTTGCGACAGCTTCCAACATGCACACCGGAACGATCTTCTGGAGTGACATGAAACTTAAAAAGATTTCCCGGCTGGATCGTGGCCAAGAACCGCAAGAGATCATCTCCACCGGGTTGGATCTGGTGGAAGGTCTGGCGTACGATTGGATAGGACAGAACCTGTACTGGTTGGACAGCAAACTGAACACGATCGAGGTTTGTAGCGAGAATGGCTCAAACCGATTGGTGCTGGTTCGGGAAAACATCACTCAACCACGCGGAATGTGTCTGGATCCTAGTCCTAATGCTAAGTGGCTCTTCTGGACCGATTGGGGTGAAAACCCGCGTATCGAGCGTATCGGAATGGATGGAACCATGAGGCAAACCATCATCAACACCAAAATCTACTGGCCAAATGGGTTAACCCTGGACATCGCAACCCAACGAGTTTACTTCGCCGACTCCAAGCTGGATTTCATCGATTTCTGCTACTACAACGGATCCGGTCGTCAGCAAGTGCTAGCCGCTAGTCATTATCTGCTTCATGCCCATTCGCTTTCTCTCTTCGAAGATACGCTGTATTGGACGGATCGTCAGCTGAACCGTGTCCTATCGGCGAACAAGTTCGTTGGAACCAATCAAACCGTGGTAAGTCATCTGATCTCGCAACCTCTCTCGATCCACGTGCATCATCCTTCGCTGCAACCGTTGTACGAAAGCCCCTGTAAGCTGGCAACATGTCAGCATATTTGCTTATTAAGTCCATCGGAGAAATCGAGCTACTCGTGCAAGTGTAAACCGGGCTACAAGCTGATCGCGGATGGAAAGTGCGTTGAAGAGGAGAACGCTTATCTGATGGTGCTGAAGGGTAACCAGATCGTGGACATTCCGTTCAATGGAGGAGATATACGAGCGGGCAGTATGATTCCGGTGGTTGGAATCGAAGGTGGTATCAGCGTGGATTACGATCGGAAGGGTGAGACTTTGTTCTGGGTGCAAGGTAAGGAGGATGACGATGAGAATTGTACGATTTTCACCAGTCCGTACGGTGGTGGAAATAAGACGGAATTCTTGGGAGTAGATAATGGATTGGTGGGAGCTGCTTACACGATCGCGTTTGATTGGATCGGAAGAAATTTGTTTATCGGAAATAGGATCGCTAGTAACATTGAAGCTATCAATGTGGATGGAAAGGTCAAGTATCGAACGATCGTTCTGGTCAACGACGGCAACAAAACTTCAGTTTCTAAACCGAAACAAATCGCTCTGGATCCGACGAATGGAAAAATATTCTGGATTGATGAGGGTGGATTTGGAGTTCCGACGAAGGTCGCCGTGTCAAATATGGACGGTTCGAACGCTAGGATTTTGGACGACACAATACAGTACCCGGAAGCGATCACCGTAGACGTCGAGAAACGGATGGTGTACTACAGTTCGCAGTATCCACCGGCTATCATGTCGATCGACTACGATAAAAATAATAAAAAGACGATCCTTAGCGAGGAACACTCGATCTCGAAGCCGAGAGGCTTGGGAGTACTGGAATCTAGGTTGTACTTCATGGATCCTACATATGAGAAAATCGTGCGAGTTGATCTTCCCAACGGTGACAATGCGAAAACGATTCTGGACAACGAACCGGACCTGAAGAATATGATCATCTACAGGAAACGGTCGATGCTGCAGCATCCTTGTACAATGAGCAACGGAGGCTGTGAACACATTTGTATTCCACACGAAAACAGTGCTCGGGTTTGCGCCTGCGGAATCGGTTACAAGAAGGAGAATGAAGTTGCCTGTACTCCGTACAAAACGTTCGCCGTCGTGTCCCAGCTGGACATGACACGTGGTTACAGTATGCGAGACAGTTCGGAAGCGATGGTTCCGATTACCGGCCCCGGACATCACATTCTGCATGTGGACATTTTGTACCGAGAGTCCTGGATCTACTGGGTGGAGTACAACCGTGGCCACTGGAACGGAATTTTCCGAATTCGTCCGAATGGAACGGAACTTCAGGGTATAATTAAAGACGGCATCGGAAGTAATGGAATTCGGGGGATCGCCATCGATTGGGTCGCTGGAAACATGTACTTCACTAATGTTTTCCCCCACGAAAACTACGTTGAGGTTAGCTGGTTGGATGGAACCCACCGGAAGATAATCGTCAAGACTACCAACGATGCTCCGCGGGAGTTGGCTGTTAACCCTATCAAACGGTTGCTCTACTGGATTGACTATGGACAGTACCCAAGGATCGGTAAGTGCTATCTGGACGGATCGAATTGGACCCCGGTTGTTACGTCGGGAATTTCCAACCCGCGTGATCTAACGGTTGATATGCTAACTCACGACGTGTATTGGGTTGATTCGAAGCTGGACATGATTCAGAAGATTTCGTACAACGGTGGCAACCGACAGGTGATTCGACGAAACCTTGCCAATCCGATGGCTATCGCTGTATTCCTGAGTGACATCTACTGGGTTGATCGAAATCTGTTGACGGTTTTTAAGGCATCCAAGTTCCCGGAAAACACCACCCTTCCGGAAAAGGTTAGAACCAATCTACAGAAGCTACGGGACATTGCAATCTACGACATCAACAATCAACCCATGGACGACAACAATCCGTGTCTACGGCTGGGAAACGGTGGCTGCGATCAGCTATGCTTCAGCTTCCCTCCAGAATACAATCAGAAACCCAGTTTCAAGTGTGACTGCGCCGTTGGTAGACTATCGACTGACGGTCGCCGTTGTGAACTCACCGACGAGTACGTTGTCTTCACAACTCGAACCGAGATCCGAGCGATCGAACTGGACCACACTTCGACGAATGTACCGTTCGCTCCGGTCGTAAATCTAACCAACGTCGTCGGGCTGGACTTTGACTACGCCGATAATAAGCTGTTCTTCACGCAGATTAGACCTTGGGCGAAGATCGCGTACGCCAAGGGTGACAAACCGGACGCGAGCAACATCACGCCGATAATCACGCGCGGTATCAATCCGGAAGGTGTCGCGTACGATTGGACCCAGAAGAAAATCTACTGGACGGACAGTTCGAACAATTCGATCTACGCGATGAATCTGGACGGATCGGATCTGGTGATGATCACGAGAGTTGAACGACCACGGGCGATCATTCTGGATCCTTGCAACGGAACGCTGTACTTTACCGATTGGGGGAGATTTGGGACGTCCGGAAAGATTTTCCGAACGACGATGGCCGGTTCGTTGAAACGGACGATAATTGATAAAGATCTATCGCAACCGAGCGGATTGGCGATCGATTATGACGAAAGGATGCTGTACTGGACGGATGCAGTGCGGGAGAAAATCGAACGATCGAAGTTGGATGGGAAGAATCGGGAGGTGTTGGTGTCTGCTACGATCTATCCGTTTGCGATCACTGTATTCAGGAACTATATCTACTGGACGGATTTGCAGCTGAGGGGTGTGTATCGAGCGGAGAAGCATACGGGGGCGAACATGGTTGAGATGGTGAAGAGGTTGGAGGACTCTCCGAGAGATATTCAGGTGTATAGTCATAGTCGGCAGCAGTGTCAGGCGAATCCGTGCTTGCAGAACAATGGCGGCTGTGCTCAAAGCTGTCATCCGGGGTTGAATGGGAAGGCCGAGTGCAAGTGTGACGATTCGACGAAACCGGTTAACGAAGGGCGGATGTGTGCTCCGAAGAATCATACTTGCGATTCCAGTAAATTCTACTGTCAGAACGGGAAGTGCATTTCGAGGATGTGGTCCTGCGATGGAGACGATGATTGCGGAGATAATTCGGATGAGGATGTGAACTATTGCGCCTTCCATTCGTGTGGTCCGAACGAGTTCCGTTGTAACAATGGACGGTGTATTTTCAAGTCGTGGAAATGTGATCATGAGAACGATTGTAAGGATGGATCGGACGAGGAAAATTGCTCGTATCCGCCGTGCGTGGATGGTGAGTTCACCTGTTTGAATGGTCGTTGCATCCCGCAGAGTCAGGTTTGTAACGGGGTTAACGATTGCAAGGATAATGCCACATCGGATGAAACACACGAGCGTTGTCCGAAGAACACGACCTGTCCGGCGAATCATTTGAAGTGTGACAAGACGAACATATGCGTGGAACCGTACTGGCTGTGCGATGGGGATAACGATTGCGGGGATAATTCGGATGAAGATCCGTTGCATTGTGCGCAGCGAACGTGTCCGCAAAATAGCTTCCGCTGTCCGAACCACCGGTGCATTCCGGCTACGTGGTACTGCGACGGGGATGATGATTGTGGAGATGGGGCGGATGAACCGCCAGAGTACTGTAAATCGGAGGGTCGGACGTGCTTCGGGGATCTGTTCACTTGTGACAATGGGAACTGTATTCCTCGGATCTACATCTGTGATGGGGATAACGATTGCTTGGATAATAGCGACGAAGATAACCGGCACCAGTGTAACGATCGGAAGTGTGACGAGGAAACGGAATTTACCTGTCAGGAGAATAAGGCCTGGGCTCGGGCGCAGTGTATTCCGAAGAAATGGATCTGCGACGGTGATCCGGATTGTGTGGATGGTGCGGACGAGAATACGACGTTGCATAACTGTCCGACGCCGCAGCCGTGTAGCGAGGATCAGTTCACGTGCGCTAACGGTAGATGTATTAATCAGGTGAGTGAAGCTTTGGGTTTGGTTCATGATGAGGTTAATCGATTTTATGTTTTAGGGATGGGTGTGCGATCATGACAACGACTGTGGTGACGGTTCCGATGAAGGCAAGAAGTGCAACAGTCAGTACAAGACCTGTTCGACGCAGGAGTTCACTTGTCAGAACTTTAAGTGCGTGCGGAATCAGTATCGTTGCGACGGTGAAGATGACTGTGGCGATCACTCGGATGAGGTTGGTTGTACTAAGGAGAATAACACGTGCACGGATGGGAAGTTCACTTGCAACAATGGGCAGTGTATTGACTATCAGCTGGTTTGCAATAAGGTTCCGGACTGTTCGGATGAGTCGGACGAACCACTGCACTGCAACGTGGACGAGTGTGCTAAGGTGGAGATTCATCGGTGCGGTCACAAGTGCGTGGATACTCTGACCGGATATTACTGCGATTGTAATCAGGGATACAAGTGAGTATGCTTTTGGATTTTTAAGTGACTTGCTACAATCTTCTCCCCTGCTTACAGACTACTGGAAGATGGTAAGGCCTGTGCCGACATCGACGAATGTATTGAAACACCGGGTGTCTGTTCGCAGCACTGTTCCAACACACCGGGAGGATTCTACTGCAAGTGTGACGAAAGGTACTACGAGCGACAGAATGATGAGCACACGTGCAAACGCAAGGACGCGATCGAACCGTGGTTGATCTTCAGCAACAAGTACTACGTGCGGAACATGTCCGTCGATGGTCACCAGTACAATTTGATCCACCAGGATCTGATGAATGTGGTCGCGATCGATTTCGACTACCAGGAACAGGAGATGTACTTCTGCGACGTGACAGCCAAGACGATCTTCAAATCGAAGTTCGGTTCGGTCAGAAATGACGCAAAAATTGAAAAGATTGCGGTCGTTAAACACGACTCGCACGGACTGGAAGGTATTGCCATCGATTGGGTTGGTCGCAAACTGTACTGGCTTGATAGACACTCGAAAAATCTGGATGTTGCCGAATTGGACGGAACGAAACGAAAAACGTTGAAGAGCGGAGTTGTCGATCCTCGGGCAATCGTCGTCCACCCGGGAATCGGTTATCTGTACTTCACCTCGTGGCATCTACAATCGTACATCGCCAAAATGGGTATGGATGGATCAAACTTTACCCGAATTCTCACCTGGGAAGACGACATCGCTTGGCCGAACGCTCTGACGATCGATTATTTCACCGATCGCATCTACTGGGCAGACGCTCACCTGGACTACATCGCGTTTGCCGATCTGGAAGGTCGTCACCGGCACGTAGTTCTGTCCGGTAACAAAGTTCCCCACATCTTTGCCCTGTCGATCTTCGACGACATGCTGTACTGGACGGACTGGAACCTAAAGGCGATCATTCGAGCGAACAAATTCTCCGGTCAGAACTTTACGGTTATCAGAAACACCACGCACCGTCCGTACGATGTCCACATAAGTCACCCGTTGCGGCAGCTGCCCTACAGCAATCCTTGCGGATCGACTAACGGCGGCTGTACCCATCTGTGTCTGCTGGCACCGCCGCTGGAGTCGACCTATCTGAACGTGGAAGGCTACATCGAAGAGGGAGCTCCAAGCTACAAATGCGCCTGTCCGAATCAGTTCTATCTGGCTCGGGACATGAAGACTTGTATTGCGAACTGTACGACGGGACAGCATCGGTGTGGTGGTTCCGATGAAAAGTGTATTCCCTGGTTCTGGAAGTGCGATGGCGAACCGGACTGTAAGGATAAATCGGATGAACCGGAATCCTGTCCGGCGAGACATTGCCGTGCTGGAACGTTCCAGTGTGGTAACGGAAATTGTACTCCGTCGACGACGATCTGCGATGGAACGGATGACTGCGGGGATGGCAGTGATGAACAGAACTGTGATCTGCCGTGTCCGGTGTCGGACTTTAAGTGTCGTGCTAGTGGACGGTGTATACTGGATAGCTGGAAATGCGACGGGGATGCTGATTGTAAGGACGGTAGCGACGAGGATCCGGAAATTTGTCGTAAGTTGATGGTGCTCCGACAACTCACAGATCACGTATTTGATGCGAGTTTTTTCATTGTTTCAGACAAACGTGCATGCGACCCGGAGACGGAATTCAGCTGCAAGAACGGACGCTGTATTCCGAAGCTGTGGATGTGTGACTTCGATAACGACTGTGGGGACGATTCGGACGAACCGGCTTACATGTGCCGGCAGAGGAATTGTACTACCGGATGGTCCCGCTGTCCGGGTCAGTCCAACTATCGCTGCATACCGAAGTGGCTGTTCTGCGATGGTAAAGACGACTGCCGCGACAACAGCGACGAACTGCCGGAAAACTGCCCCCGCTGCAACTCGGAAACGGACTACAAGTGTAACAATAACCGGTGTATTCCCAAGTAAGAATTCTATATCTAACCTGTAACAATCACGTATCATTCAACCCATTTCCCCTTTCCAGACAATGGATGTGCGACTTCGCCGACGACTGCGGCGACGGTAGCGACGAATCGGAGATGCACTGCAAGGGCAAGTACCGGGAGTGTTCGGAGTCGGAGTTCCGCTGCGGCAATGGAAAGTGTATCTCGAGTCGGTGGCGGTGCGATCACGAGGATGACTGTGGCGATAATAGCGATGAGTTCAACTGTGAAGGGTTCCAGTGTAAGAACGGGACGTTCCAGTGTACGTCCGGGCATTGTATTGCTTCGTACTTCCGGTGTGATGGTGATCGCGATTGTCGGGATATGTCGGACGAGATTGGTTGCCCGCCGAGGTATCCGGGTGGACGGTACTGTCCGGAGTCTCGGTTCCAATGTGCTAACAATCTGTGCGTATCGCCGTCGGATCTGTGCGATGGTACGGATGATTGTGGGGATAATTCGGACGAAGCTTCGTCGGTTTGTACGAACTTTACCTGTGATACGCTGCGGAGGTTCCAGTGTGCGAACCATCGGTGCGTGGCGAGGTATCAGACTTGTGACGGCGTGGATAACTGTGGCGATGGATCGGATGAGAATAATATGACGCTGTGTGCGGCTCGGGTGAAGCCTTGCGATCTGTACACGCAGTATCAGTGTGCGAACAAGAAGTGTATTGATCGGACACAGATCTGTGACTATGCGGATGATTGTGGGGATAATTCGGATGAGTTGGGATGCCATCATACGAGTACTTGTTCGGCGTTGACGAAGGGAGGATGCGAACATCACTGTATGAATTTGACGGACGGTGGGTACATTTGTGCTTGCTATCCAGGATTTATTATCGATGCGGAGAACAAGAAGCACTGTTTGGATATCGATGAGTGCGCTACGGGAACTCATAGATGTTCTCAGATGTGTATGAACATGAATGGTACGTACGCCTGCTCTTGCAGGGAAGGTTTCCGGCTTGTGGATGCCGTTTCGGGAGATTGTAAGGCAGTGAAGGACGATGCCCTGGTGATGTTTAGTAGTGGTTCCGAGATTCGAGCCTATGATCTACAGATCAACGATCAGTTCGACGTGATTGGTGGAGAGAAGAGAATCGAGGCGTTGGACTATAATCCGGCTTCGCAGATGATCTTCTGGGCGGATAGCTATGACAAGACAATCAAGCGAAGCTATATGGTAAATGCACTGAACGGAGAAGCTAAAATCGGTTACGCACAAGATTTGAACATGAAGGGTAACTCGAAACCAACAGCTTTAGCTGTTGATTGGGTGGCAGATAACCTGTACTGGGCGGAAACTGACCGAACTGGATCCAAACCACGGGGAAGAATTATGGTGGCGAAAACGGATGGACGATACCGGCGAGCTTTGGCCAATGCAGGACTGGAGGTTCCTACTTCGATTGCTGTAGATCCTCAGCTGGGTCGTATGTTCTGGGCGGATGCTGGTACGGCTCCAAAGATCGAGGTTTCTTGGATGGACGGTTCGAAACGACGCCCGTTGATTACGGAAGCTATTCGACATCCTGCCGGGTTGACTATTGATTACTCACAGGATCACATGGTGTACTGGGTGGACACTAAGCTGAATACGATCGAGGTTATGAAACCGGACGGATCGATGAGGAAGGCGATTCTAAAGGGTGAGATGTTGAAGCATCCGGTGTCGCTCGATGTGTTCGAGTCGTATCTGTACTGGATCACTAGGGACACCGGGGAACTGTTGCGGCAGGATAAGTTCGGCCGAGGAGTGCAGTTTGCTGTGCAGAGGAGCCTCGCTAATCCATCTGGTTTGAAGGGTAAGTTTTGAATGGGGACAGATTGGTTCACAAGGTAACGTTTTCTTATTTTGTAGTTTATCACGAGCTTCGATATAACACCTCGCTCAACAATCCATGCTTCACAAATCCGTGCTCGCACCTGTGTCTGCTTGTCCCCGGTGGAAGGCGTTGTTCATGTCCAGACAACACCGTGCAACAGGTATCCCACCGCAGCACGGCGGAGGTCATTTGTGATGCACGTAAGTATTTTGTTCGTAAACTAGTGTAGGATATTTCATCAATTCATTCCGTCCGTTAGCTGCTGAACGACCACGACCTTCACCTCGTGTATGTCCCTGCCAGAACGGAGGTCTGTGCAAGGAAGACGACACTGGAAACGATCTGATTTGCGTCTGTTTGCCAGAGTTCAGCGGAGTGCACTGCGAGTTCTACAGCGAGCGGATGTTTGGTTCCAGCTCCGGCAGTGCTGCGTCTATTTACATACCGATCCTGGTGGCCATCTTGATTGCGGCTGCCGTCGGGTCGTACTTCATCATCAAGAAGCGGCCATTGTAAGTTACAGCTTATAGTCAATGGACGTTTCGTCGGAGCTCTTAACCGGTTTTGATTTCATATTTACAGTGGCAAACCAAGCTTAACATCATCACAGAGTGTCTCGTTCCGACCGGGCACTAACGTAGAGTTCAATTCGCCCGAATTTCCTTCGGGTCGTCCCCCGACAGGGGTGCTCCCGGCCGGTGGTGGCGTAGCCCCTCTGGACGGCTACAGCCTGGACACGTTGAACAACAAGACGACGGACTTTAGCAATCCGATGTACGATGCGGTCCAGTCCGGTACGAACGATCCCAGTATCGGGAATGGTTCAGGTAAGTGTAACTAAAGATTATTGTTTTCCAGGGGTTTCAACCCCCACACTAGTTTCAATCTAATGATTCCTTCCCTTCTCCCCAGGAATCTACGAAGTCCCCTCCGATGTGACCGGAAAGGGTGGCAAAATGGGCGCTACCACCATCGGACCCTTCACGGAGCCAGTGTCCGCTATTCTGGCACCCAGTAGTATAACGCACCGTACGTCACCGCAGTTACATCTGCGCCCGAAAGAACTCAGCCCGTCGTCGCACGATACCGGCAAGGATACCCAACTGCTGGTGGAAGAGGAAGAAGACAAATCCGAGTGCTGATAAGCACAGAGCCGACAAAGCAAACATACACACACACACGAGGAAAAACAACAACACATCTACACACAAACGGAGAGTGAGTGAGCGAAGTGAGAAAGAGAAAACCGTACACGTCACGTGCGAGCGTTGCAAACTGCTCATTTGAGCTTTGAGTGAAACGCTAGCAAGTAATATTTATATAATTTTTTTGTTGATTGGAGCCAAGCTCAAGCCGAATGCAGGTTTCCCGTTGCGGAAATTTTCCCCGGAAAGGGCTGCCTTCTAGAACGTGCGATCAAACATGCAAGCAAACAAACACTAAATCATTCCCGGTTGAGTTTTTTTAAATATCTAATATACATTAAAAAAAAAAAGTGGCACGGAAAGTGAATAAGCAACAGGAGGAAGGTAAGTTGTAAATGAAAGTTCTGAAAGCGTTTGTACATAGACTCTAAATGTAGTATCGTTAAATTTTATAAAAATGATATTTATATACAAAACAAAAAAGGTAGAATGGAAAATTTCAAACAAAAGACAGATAGGAAAGCTACTTTTAATCAATTTTTTATGTTGTGAGAAACGTAACACACGTGGTCCAAGAGATATCAAAATTTTAAGACATGTTATTAAACAGTATATAGTTGCTTTTATAATGAATCGTAACATTTGATGACTGATCGTGCAATCGAGAGTTGAGTAAGAGAGAGAGATAAACGACAACTGACAGGATATTGTTTGAATTGTTATACTAGCGGATGGCAGCCAGTATTGCTGCCCAAGCAAAAAGGGAGGTTTACTAGAGAACGCGTATATATTTATCAGAAAGGTGATATTTTCATATATGAATTTACAAAACTTTCCTATTCTAAAAAGTAACAAAAAACACCAATACGCTCACGAGCGCACAGACACACGCACTCATACCAGTCCAGTAAAGAAGTATCCTGGGAATTCTACCCAAAATCGAGCAGCTAATCCGTCCAAATGCGAAGCAAACATTCCAAATTTGGTAGTTCTAGTGTAGTGAAACAGCCGGCGGAAGCAAATCGAAGAACTCTACAAGTGTTGACATAGCCAATAATACCAGAACTGATTGAATCACAAAAAAAAACAAACAAACACCACCCCGCACACGTTAGAAGAAAAAGAGAACCCAAAAACCAACGGAGGTATCACAAGTCTATAGTTGTTAACTGAGAAGTATTCTTATTCTTTGTAAACTAATACAGTAATGACAGCGGCAGGTGGGGAACAAACCTGTTGACCAAGTCGTGTAACTGAAAGTGATTTCCTATTTTGTACTAAGAATCAAACCAGGCGAAACATATTCTTTGTGGGCTTTTAACTAGAGCCCCCCCCCCCCGGCCTTTGGCCCCACCCTAGTAGACGAATATAACCAGCAGCGTTGCCAGATGGCAGGTAGGTGAAAAACTTAGATCAAGTCTACTGGGGACGCCTCGGGAGCAATATTTAACCCAGCAATGCCCAACTGGGAGAATAGGGATGCAAAAAGAAATACACGGTTGCAGAACAGTTTAAGCGGGGACGCAATGCAGAGATAATTATTTTAAAGAACTGTTTTAAATAAAATTATTTTAAAGACAAGGGGTGATAATGAAAAAAAGGTAAGGTGACTGGCTCCGCCTTAGGGCCGCTAGAACAGCCGAAAAACGTCCTGTAGTTTGTTTGAGTCGGAATTCTGGCTAAAAAAACATCCAGAATTCCGAATCAAATTTCAACTGGGTTGGTTGACTCTTAGAACACCACTCGATAGCTGTGTGCGGTTGAGTACATTTGGGGGGTTGAGGCACTTTTTCAACTTTTGCCTTTAGTCGCTTTCAAGTCTTCATTGTCCCAGTCGCAGTTCGTGTCCTCAACCAGTCTCAATCATCGACTTCAACCAGATTTACGGCTGCCAGTATCTTCGTACCGACTCGAAGATGGTTTTATAGCCCCTTCAACGTTCAGCTTGTCTTTGATTTACCGTCACTATTGTTGAAATACGTTACCTTAAGGCTTCTGAAAATCTGTCATGTCATGTCATAACTTTAAATTGCTAAGCATTCCATGTTGAGCTTCTTTTGAACGTTCAGGTTACTACGATTTAACAAACTGAACTTCAGTGTAGAAGTGTCGAGTTTGCTTCTGAATGGCCGAATTTTTCTCGATCACATTCCCTACAATTCCACTGTGTACGAACCTAATCCCTAACCAGCAACAAGCATCTTGAAGGTTATGGTCATGACTACCACTAGATTTAACCGACGAGCTTGAACTAAAAGGAGCACTGAGCCCATTATTACCACGGTAGTCAGGGGGAACTCAATGCCACGAGAAGAACTTCCGAACTGTCAAGCTTCACGTAGCTAGGACACCTGCTGAATCTAGCAAGATATAATCAGCTGTGCGAACGGTGAATGGTCTTTAGCTAACCCCTTCAAACTCTGGATATTGAGGAGCTTGTCGACTTGTACCCTTATCTCAAAAGGTTATCTATAGAATCATAGCAGTTATGACAAGGTGAAGTAGCCGCTAGCTCAAGGCATGGTTCCTACCAGTATTCCCGGTCATGAACCCGAACAAACCCAGGAATGTAAGGAAAGTGTGGAATGCAGGGAAGAGCTTTGGACTCCGCATTATTGAACGGTCTGGATTTATTATCATCTCTTCTAACCATTCTGATACGATTCTTCTCTTCCCTCCGGTATTGATTCGTGAAAAAGACCAGCGACGAACTTTGGAGCACTCGGCTCTCCAAGGATCGCTCAGTACGCGAAGAATGTCGACGCAGAACGCTTCAAGAGAAAATACTTAGAAGTATACGAAGCTATTACGGCTATGTCGACGACATGCTGATCAGCATTGGTACCGTGGATGAAGATATTCAGATAGCGAAAGACGTAGAGCACGTGCATGCGCAAGGTGCAGTGAGAAAGATCCCTTCAGGTTGTCTACGAAAAAAGCCTTGAATCTGTGGTGGTATATATATACTCTACTGGTGCCTTTACTTACAAGATCAGTTGGAATCGCTTCGACGAAGCATTTCTGAAGAGTTCCACGAAGCGAGTCCTGATGACTACATACAATTCGCTTGGACTAATCGCAAACTGTCTAGCACCTCTTAAAGTTCTGCTGCAGGATATCTGACGATCTAGTGTAGTCTGGGACGAGAAGGTAGACGATGCGTTCAGTATATGGCTAACCTGGCTGATGGTCTTACCGCAGGTCGAAAATGTGAGGATTTCTCGGTCCTACTGTACCGATTTTCTGATCAGCGACGCGGACGACATTCAGATACATAGGCTCGTTGATGCCCGAAAAGATGAAGCGGCAACAGTTTTATTTCTCCGGATAGTCGGATGGCGAAAAAAGATGGGTGGGTAATGTCAGAGACATAACCGGAGTGAAGTAGAATACACTTTAGACCGGTAAATTCTGCTCTGGAATAAGCAATTTCTATGCGATTTTGTCGACTTTAGCACATTCATAGTTTATTTGGAGTATTTTTGGAATTATCAAGTTGACAATTTGCAACATTCTTTGAAAATATTGTTGAACTTTTATGAATGAAGGCACGCAAACGAGCGTTTGACCGTCGTCCTACTACCAGCATCAGAGAAGTAGCAGATCAGCATTTTTCGCTACATGGCCTGTACCAAACAAACCGCTCGTAAGTCCACCGGAGGAAAGGCTCCCCGCAAGCAGTTGGCAACAACCCCCTGGCAACCCTATACCATCATATGGAGTTTGACAGCGACCGACATATATGGGGCGTTATAGCTATAAAGCCCCAAACAAAGAATTATGTTCGGCACTATGCTCGATATTCAAGCATTCCACACGACGTTTTGCATCTTGTGGGATGATTTAATAATTTAATTTAATCGACATTTTGTAACTAAATACAGCTTCTAATCATTCGGTTCAAAATCAATGTTTTGCCTTTCATGGCAGTGATGCTGGCTGTACAGAGACGTCGTCCTTGACAGGGGGCTGGTTGGCAACGAAGGTCGTGTAAAAGTGCCCCAGTCACGGTTGGCGTTAAGAGCCTCATCGCTACCGAACAGAAACAGTCGCCCTGCGAAAAATTCACAGCTATCAGAAATCGAGCGGGCCTAAATTGTGACCCAAATAAACCACAAACCAACAAGTTGTTTTCAGAACCAGCCAATTATAAAGTATTATTATTATAAATGAAATTTTCCATTGCCTTACAACCTCCCTCTCCCTTTCCTCCCGGCTTGAATAACTATCAATCTTGATGATGCTGTGCGGCGGGGGCACTAGTTTTTATTATGGTGGAAAATTTAGGTTTGCGCGTTTTTCCCAAAAGTTTTTAGCTGTGTTGTTTTCAAAGAAGTTGTAGTTGAATTCAAAATAAAATAGTTTATTTTTATTGTCAGAGATGCACCTTCCAACGAAAACTAGTCTGGCTCGCTTGGAATCGAATTGTATGGACCAACCACTGCTTTCACAAAAACTGTTATTTTCAGTAATTGAACATTCTACATTTTTGTAAATTGAATCATTACACTAACCTGTCTACAAATCACACAAATAACTTTTTTATTTTGTGCCATTCGACTTGAAAGCGACGATATTGTTCACAAGTGGCTCACTTACCATCCAACGCTCTTGGCAAGCCACTTTCTGATGCTTGTAATAAAATTTCAATTCGATTCTTTGTCGATAAATTGATGGCCCTGAAAAGGGCCTTTTCTTTGGGCAGTGTTCGAAATTTACTTGGTGCCATCGAAGACGGCGTGCTTGGCCAACTCTTCTGACAGCAGCAAACGGACTGCGGTTTGAATTTTGCGGGAGATGCTGCAAACAAACTGCTGCATGCTGATGCTGCAAACGAACTGATCGTGAACAGCAGCATGCTGAGTTTTTATACCTGACTACAGCACAATGTAAGCTCGTCCTTTTTTGTGTTGTCCTCAATATGTGTTCTTCGAAGCTCCACCCCTTCGTTGGTCGACCACATATTTTTGATAAAGAACAAAATTGAAATTGTGTTTCCAATACGGAGGTTATCGAACACTCAGGGTAAAAAGAGTAATGTAATACGGCACTTTGGTAAAATGTTTGAGAATTGAAACCGTTTTTGAATGCGCCTAGTAAACACGAAACTGTAAACAAACACACAAATGATAACTTTTTATTTTGTGTCATTCTACGTGAAATCTACTATATTGTTCACAAGTAGCTCACTTGCCATCGAACGCTCTTGGCAAGCTACTTTCGGATGCTTGTAATAACAAAATGTCAATTCGATTCTTTGTTGATAAATGGCCCGTACCAAACATACCGCTCGTAAGTCCACCGGAGGAAAGCCTCCCCGCAAGCAGTAAGCAACGAAGGCCGTGAAAAAGTGCCCCAGTCACGGTTGGCGTTAGGAAGCCTCATCACTACTGAACAGAAACTGTCGCCCTGCGAGAAATTCACAGCTATCAGCAATCGAGTAGGCCTAAATTGTGACCCAATATAAACCACAAACCAACAAGTTCTTTTCAGGACCAGCCAATTATATTCCAGTAAGATATAAATGAAATTTTCGTTTTCCATTGCCTTACAACCTCTTTCCTCCCGGCTTGAATTACTATCAATCTTGATGATGCAGTGCGGCTGGGCACAGGCAATTTCCATTATAGTGGAAAATTTAGGTTTGCGCGTTTTTCCCAAAAGTTTTTTAGCTGTGCTGTTTTCAAGGAAGTTGTAGTTGAATTCAAAATAAAATAGTTTACTTCTATTGTCAGAGGTGGACCTTCCAACGAAAACTAGTCTGGCTCGCTTGGAATCGAATTGTACGGACCAACCACTGCTTTCACAAAATCCGTTATTTCAGTAATTGTACATTCTACAGAATTAGTCACAACTATTTCCAATCAGCGCAAAAATCGAAGGTTTTCATTCAATACAACAGCAGATTTTCACGTTTGAAAAAACAGGCAGCATTCTGGCCGAAAATTTTGAAACGGAGCACCTATATCGAAACGTTAGAAAACGTTCGATTTTTGTAAATTGAATCATTACACTAAAATGTCTATAAATCACAAATAACTTTTGATTTTGTGCCATTCTCGTGAAAGCGACGGTATTGTTCACAAGTGGCTCACTTACCATCCAACGCTCTTGACAAGCTGATGCTTGTAATAACAAAACTTCAATTTCATTCTTTGTCGATAAATTGATGGCCCTGAAAAGGGCCTTTTCTTTGGGCAGTGTTCGAAATTTACTTGGTGCTGGTGTATATGGTAACAGTTTTGGTGCCATCGAAGACGGCGTGCTTGGCCAACTCTTCTGACAGCAGCAAACGGACGGCGGTTTGAATTTTGCGGGAGATGCTGCAAACGAACTGCTGCATGCTGATGCTGGAAACGAACTGAGCGTGAGCAACAGCATGCTGAGTTTTTATACCTGACTACAGCACAATGTAAGCTCGTCCTTTTTTGTGTTGTCCTCAATATGTGTTCTTCGAAGCTCCACCCCTTCGTTGGTCGACCACATATTTTTGATAAAGAACAAAATTGAAATTGTGTTTCCACTACGGAGATTATCGAACACTCAGGGTAAAGAGAGTAATGTAATACGGCACCTTGGTAAAATGTTTGAGAATTGGAACCTTTTTTGAATGCGCCTAGTAAAAATGTTTTCCACTTCACTCCAGTTTGTTTCTGACCATATTTGCAATTTACGTACTGAAATAAATCATAATTTAGGGTTTAACCCAAATTGCTCTCCAGGGAGAAACAGTCCATGAAACAGAAAATGCAAACTTATTCTTTGAAATGGTTTTGGTGGCCCTGAAAAGGGCCTTTTTTATAATGATACAAGTGAGTTCTACCTTTTCAACTTCCAAATCCATACAAAGTGCGTCCCTGCCGCTTCAGAGTATAGACGACATTCATTGCGGTTTTGCGCTTGGCGTGTTCAGTGTAGGTCACGGCATCTCGGATGACATTTTTCTGCACACCATCAGCATTCGTAGATTAAATTGGAGATGCATTTTACACCACCACGACGAGCCAGACGCCGAATTTGGTGATTCCCTGGATTTTATCACGAAGAACCTTGCGATGACGCTTGGTACGGGAACGCAAACATGATACCGCTCATTGTACCGTCCGGACGAGCATGTTGCTCGTGTGGTAAGCGAGCACCCACTGATACAAAACAAGCTCGTGTGACCTGTATATATAACATTCCCGTATGTAATGAAACGCTTATATGCTCCTTTTGACGGCTCTGCGTGGGATATGCTGGCAAATTGCGCATTTTCCTCGCTGTTTCCGAAGGATTTTCTGAAAATCCTTGTTTTGGTTTATTTATAGTAGTCGCAGTAATTCCGAAATTTAATACGAAACACGTGCACAAATTTCCGATCAGATAGTGCAAAAATATTGCGATTTCGTCCAGTAGAACGGAAGATACTCGCATTTCAAACCTGGGAAAATTTCTCAACTGAAATTTTTGAAATGGGACCCCATATTGAAACGTTAGAAGTATTCTACTTCAAAACTAGCTGCTGTCTTGTCACTGCGGAGACTGTAGTCGTACTGTTGGAACTGGAATCGGCTCCTGGGTACAGTAATTTAAACTCTGGTCATACGGGTAACGAAGAAGGTGATTCAATAGACGCGATCAGTTCGTCGGACTCAGAGCCCCTTAAACGTCGGAGGCGTTATGTACCCAGCAAGCTAAATATCACTGACGACGTAACTCTAAGACCTCTCTGACGAGAGCAGGTGGCTCAGAGGATCGCATTTCCACTGGACACCTGAGGACCAGTTGCAGCAGTCCACAATCAACGACCAGAGCTTAAAAAAATTGACATCGTTGCCTGAACTTGAAAGAAAACAAAATTCAATTCACGGCCGCAGCGATGAATGAAATTTTTGGTTCGTTTCAATCGTCATTCGTTCGGCCGACGCAGCGCTTTCAGGTACGGACATGTTCGGTTTCATAAGCAAAGTGAATTTTATTTCTATTCTAGCTCTGAGAGGGATTATTCATCAAAAGTGCACCAAATATAGATTACGCAGTTCCCTTATGCTCGAAAATGTAGAAGATGCTAACTTCTGCCTTGAAACTGTCCACATAATAACAAATGAATGCTATGGTTGGTGAATGAATTTATATTTCCTCTGCACTCAAGCATTCGATTCTGCATGAAATTTCAGTCAGCTGGAAAGTGAATGAATGAGGGAGGCGTTGAATCTGAATGTCGGTTTCGGTAAATGCAAGCAGAAATAGGTAACTGATTTTGAAATTTCGTAGCACTGTCAACGACCACAGCCACCGATATAGAACTGTGGAAAGGGCATCATATTCATTCCGTGCTTCCGGCACAAATTATTTTCGTAGGGGATTACTCTAGCTGGCTGAAAAGTTGTCGCGTGGATGCAGAAATATGCTGGCCAAAGCTCCAGAAGAAGCTGGTCAACACGAGATCGTTTATCGAGGGGCGAACGAACTACGCATAAACGAAGCATACCTGATTCGTAGTGAAGGGCAAGAATGTTATACTAATAAAGTCCTCATTTTGCAGGATACGTTACGGAAAGTTGAAGGGCTTGTGGCACCTCTTCCCAGCACTAGTCTACTATACAAGCCAATGCCATGGATAAATGCATGCGACATAATCCGGATGAAAACCCTGTCAGTACACCATCGAAGATACCGAGAAACCCATCATCCTACCAAGAAAGCACCACATCACCACCAAAACCATGAAACCGTAATACGCGAGCTGCTTCACATACTGCAAAGGGTTTTTATGGTAGCATTTCAACCAAGTGCGCAGTGATTGCCGAAGATGCAAGATCGCAAGCACCGTACTGAACCCTGTGATCAATGTCGATCTACCTCCTGATCGACTAACTGCCTTCAGACGTTCGTTGAAGAATCGAGAAATTCGTTGCTCGACATGATCAACCTCCTAGCGGCCATGGAACCATTTTCAATGGAGTAGAACGAAAACAGGAAAGACGAAATGAAGAATTTTACGACCTTCGACACCAAATGGAAGTTTAAAACCGCCGCTCCCTTTCCAGAATTCCGTTGAGCGTAAGAGGCGAACATAGAGAACGTTAGAGGCTCTGACTAGCATCCCCGTTAAGGACTCTGAGCAATCATCTCAAGCTACTGCATCAGAAATGGTCATGTTATCTTCGATGGAAAGTACGGAAGTCTTGATGACATCACGACTAAGGGTAGTTCTATTCGTATCCATGTCGCCAGATCTAATCAAACCATAATTGCCAAGAAAAACTGCGGTTGTGCCAGTCGAATGAAGGCTAATTTCGATCGTGGAAAAAATTGTTCATGTCTTGCAAAGCTGTAGCGTATTCAAGTAATCCCAACCAAAAATGTTCGCGTAGGTGCTGGAGATGCTGCCATCGAGACAAACAATTTGCTTTAACATTCTCCAAAGAAGATTCGATCATGGCAGAGCTGACGGGCGTTCAAGCAGTAAGCAGGTGTGACCACCATCGGGTCTGTAGGATCATTTAGAGATGCTGTAAAATGGTCGAATATTTAGCACTGCTTTGATCTCAATGAGCACGGTACCCAGCTCTTCAAACCGCTTCACTTAACGTTGTCGACGATGCATTTCAAAAGTATTTTTGTAGACTGCTTCGTTCGGCCAAAATCTTCGATGGCTTCGGCCAGATCCTAACAAGATGATGAGGGTCTAAAATGGGAACGACCCAGACGATCTGCCACACGAAATAAGCCTTTGGAGTATATCGGACAAATGTTTGCCAGACTGTTATATGCCTTCTTAGCAATTACTCGAATGTTTACTTATTTGGTGTTGCAGTGCAAGTCGCAATTGTCCACAAATCGTGCAATGTGACAGTTTTCAACAAATGTGTTGAATCGTCCGAAAACTACTAAACCGGGAGAAATTTGAAAACAGTTCAATAAATTAAGCTGCGGTGACTATTATTCCTTTGAGTTCTGGTAATTAATCATCAGGACCGAGCTCCGAAGAAATCGATGTCGTAGTCTAGTGTTTAGAGGAATTCAGAGCCGTTCCGGCACAGGTGCCCCGGGTAGTTGCTTTCGAGAAACAATGTCGGTTGAATTTTGTAGAGATCGAACATACTTCCATCTGTGATCATGCGTTCTTGGATCACAGCGAATTGGTTTCTCACGAACAACTCCTACGGATTAAGTGGTTTTCTTATCTAGGTTAGGGCAATCGTACTATTACTTCACTACAGTGCACCGTAGCTTTCCGAAATGTCATATTCAAGGCTGGTAGCTTTACCAGATCGTGGATAAATAGGCTTCGAAAGTTACTTTTCTCCTCATGAATTTACTTGCTCAATTCTTAGACTCGGCTCGGGTGAGGTGAGTTTTTCTATTCCCCTTTAAATGGCCTGAAATGATTTCGGAATCAGTTGAGAAATATCTTGTAGTGAGATAATTTGTCGCTTATCACACGCGCTGCTATTTCGCTGACTGGTTCGCCCCATCTGGTCTAGAGCTACCACAATTACTACGCGCCAAGTGTTTCACCAGTACGATTACCATTGAAGCCAGACCGAGAGGATCGAATAATTTCGAATATTTATCCAACGCATTAGGCCAACGTATTTATTGTACATTCGAGAAAGTTTGTACTTTTCAAAATAATTGTTTTGCAAAGCAATCGTAGCAAAAAAATTTCATTGATTCGTAGGAAGGAATTCGACCGAAACTGGTAAAGATGATAAAATAACCTGAGGTACATCAATTGAGATGGTTTTTGTTATCACGATCCATCCACCGCTATACTCATAAGCACCTGGGAACAGCTGTACATTTTCAGCCACACATTTCACTAATTCACTAGATTAAGCAAATTTTTGTTTAAAATGCGCTGCCATATCAGCTTACTGGTGATATTTCCACTTAGAAATAATCCCTATTTAACCTATTTGCAATTCCAAACCAATAACTAAACACTTTTCGTTGCTTGCTTCTCTTTTCACAACACTTTCCGTGCAGTCGGCGACACTTTTCAAGCTTCACAACGCCCCTCCGCAAACCTATAACAAACAAAACGTCGAAAACATCGCACTACACTTCAACCCAACCGGATCTCGCCTACAGACACGCCTGCTGTGGTGCTAGTGTGAAACGACGCAAATGCAGTAGCCGTTCCGAATAAAAAGCACTGCATTTTTCTTCCCAGAGGCAGAATTTTCACCACTCACATTTGCTCTTTTATCATTATTTCACAATATCGATTGAAATACTTTTTTCCGCTTGTATTTGACTCATTTGTTACGGCAGAAACACACACAATCGCGGACATGATAAACTTTTTCGATCGATCCGAAATTCTAGCTTAAAAAAACGAAAACTTTTCAACATGCACTTGTAGGGCATTGAAATTGGACTGGTGATGAAAATATTAATAATTCGAATACATATTGAGATGGAAAACCACTTTACTTTTAGAGGAAAACTCGATAGAGAAAAAACCACCCTGACGCGGCACGCTACTCGATCTCAACTGGTTCAGGGTTGCCAGATACATGAATGAGTTATTGGTTGTAGGACTTTAAACATCTCGAAAACAGTGACATTTATTGTTAACTTACAGTTTCATTATAATAAATAAATAATATCTATTACTTAGGGATTGTTTGTAACGTAAATGCTGTTGTTAAATTCTATTCGGGTCCTTCAACACAACAAACACGCACGGGTCAGATTGCGCTAGCTCACCAAAAATACCATCAATAATCTGTGTAGTGAGTACCACCCTAGAAAGGTGTGCGGCGTTTCAAAACCGGACAAGCCATGCTGACTCACTCACACTACGCTGTCATTCGCCGGCGATGATTTTCGCATACCTTCCTCTCTCTCGCGTAAAATTCATTCCATTCATTTGAGCCGCTCTTCTGCCGGGGCCTTTAATTTCAAACAACCGTACGGCGCAAGGTGCTGCTGCGTCGTTATTTAAATTTGCGATGTTATTTTATACACACATAAAGGAATGGATGCGACGTCCGCTCTTGCTTTCTCTTTCTCCGATGAACGGTAAAGAAAGACCGCATCAGACAGCAGAAAGGACGGGATGAGATGAACAGATCCGGTCGTTCGCCTGTCATCAGTCTCGTTTGGCTCGCGATTTGTTGTAGTTCTGTTGTCGAGTTTTACGGTTTTGTTTTAATCCGTGGAAGAGGTAGATTATTTTTTTCCTTCTAGATAGTGATAATTTTGGTTACGTTGTGAATTATTATTCCGTTTTCGTGCTGTTCGCATTTTGCGTAATCAACCCGATGAAATCGTATTGTTGTTCTGAAAATAGTGCTGTGATTTGAATTATTGGCAATCAAATTGAATCGAAAAGTCTGGTGACAGTTGGAAATTGGCTTTTCTGGAACAAAAAATCGCAAAATTCGTAGTTAAGGTGACCATTTATTGTTTATCAGCATTTTTTTTTCACGCCGTAAGTCAGAAATTCGTAAGCTTAGCAAACCATTTGTGCCAAAAAAAGGAACAACCGCCGAGCGCGGCTTATCATCCTTATCTTCCGTGTCTGCAAAACCTTGTCTAGCGGTTTTTAATTTTATTCGCCAGAAAGTTTTAAATTTTCATCCTCTCAACCAGCAGTAGTGGGACGTTCGATTATGCAACCGAACGAAAATGTGCTCTGTTTGACAAAGTTGGCCAAATTGATAGAGATGAGAGAGTGCAACTGCATACCTACAACGCAATCGCACTCTTGTAAGCTATTCCCCCCGGCTGACTAGATGCGAGTGTGTTCATTCAACTTCCAAATTGCTGCTTGATGCACTCTCTGATGCAGCGGGCTCACCTGTTGGTTTTGTTATGTTTCGGTGACGGTGATATTTTTATGTTCCACATCAGCAGGCCAAGCCCCCAGCCGTTATGCGATCCGTTTGCGGCGCAAAATAAAATGCTAGGGTGATGCGTGTATTGTGATTCTGTTTTGGAGAAGGTCGCACTTTTTTGCGTATTACCAATAGTATTTTAATTAACCAATTTGTGCACCGGTTTTGTGTAAAAAAGACAGCATTATTACATCCAAGTTTTGAATGAGTGTAGCTTTGACTATTTTGGTTCAGTGTATTGTCAAAAACGGAAATACCAAGTATATAATCGATGGAAATGTTATAAATTAGTATCAATGCATTTGATTCGTTCCAAAGGAACTATCATGATAACAAACCAAGCGCCGCACAATCTGTTTCAGTTTAACGAACGAGCTTTACAGTGCACCGCTGTTACTAACTAGCCTACTGCTTGTTCCGACCTTCGATCTTGATTCCGTTTGTTTTTAAAAACAAACGTCCCGGTGATATGTAAGGGCATGTATGTCGAGTAGTTCCATAACCAAAAATAGGGTTGAAAAATTATTTTAATTATTCTATAATTTTGGGATGCAAATTGGTGCTACCACCTTGCTTCTTTTTTTTTCTATTTATGGCGAGGCGACCGAGCTCACCAGTGGAAGGCAATTTGGCATTGAACCGAAGCTAATAAAGTGCTTCGCTAATCGATTTTTCTGATGTCCGGGAACTGTGGGGGAGGTAAATTGACCGGCTTCAGGGTTGGTCACTATATTAAATTATACTAGGAGTGAAAATTAAAAAAAAACTGCGAATGGATACCCATAAGAAAACTTCAACATCTAAAACCACCGAATGTTGTGGGATAATAAACCTTAGAAGCGTTTGAGTATCGAACGGAGGAAAATATGTGGTGATATAAGTGATAAGATGGTCAAGCGTCCATCCCAAACGTTGCTAGAACATCGAAAATGTCAAGCTGTTTCGAAAGAAAGTGCAGAAGGTTCCGAATTGAAATGAAAATGTAGCTGAGCATATACCCGGACGTTCTACACGCATTTACTCATCAAATCACATTGGATCGTGATGAAGAACGGTAAAGGATAACTTTCTACAAGTAGCCGGACTAGTTCGGCTCCAACTCCCAGTTTACTGAAAGCAGATGTCGAACTTCATCGAGAAATTGCTGATATGACTGACGATTTGTGGATGTGGCGAAATAACATGTGGAATAATAAACTGTGAAAGATATAGATGGAAGTGTCATCTTAAAAAAACTTGTAATTTATGAAAATCGTCAAGGTTTTCTAGATTGCATTTTTTATTTGATATCCATTTTTAGTTAATCTTAAATAAGGATAGCTTGAAACAGACAATTTGTAGTCGTGTATAAAACTCGAACGAAGGCGAAAATATTACCATCGCCGTAATATATTACATTCGCTCCGTCACATGCATGTGCAATATATCACCGCCATAACGTTATCACTAAGAGCAAACAACATTTTTGGCATTCCGTTTATGATTGTTTGAGGCTGCCATAGACATTCACCCTCCCGCGAAAATTATGGCACTGGTGAGAGTATAATTTGATAGCACAAAATGTTGGCGACCACTTAGCAGCTTGATTAAATAATTTTCCATGTAATAAGCTAAGTAATAAATCTCAAAGTCAAATCCGGAAAATTACTAACACCAGGCAGAAAACCGATTCAATAAGATCAGGAAGCTAAGCAAACACACGCTTTTATATAAGGCGGTGTCATACTGAGATGGGCTGATAAGTGTAGCTAAACACATGTCGGGATCCTGCTGGTGATGATGTTTTTGAAGAAGGAAAAAAAAACACTGTGTTTTTGTTTATATTTTTTCCGCCAACAAGGTTCGGATTCGTTATCGATTCAGACACATGTACCGTCGAGCAAAGATTGCCCAGTCTCAATAACGTAATAAAAGTACGGTAGTCCGGTGCAACGATCGTCTAAAATTGGACCCTGCCCTATTGCTGATAAGTCATCAAATATGAACAGTTAAAAAAATTTAAAAGAATGTAGCGTTACTGTTTAATATACAGTTGTAAACATACGCTTTGCGGCACAGGACAAATATTGAACAATGTTCTGAAAAATCGTGTACATTTGTTACAAAAATACTTTTCTGACGTTTGACTGGAGCACCACTTCAGAGAATGTTCTCAGGAACTCCAACTAAGATCAGACAAAATATATTGAACTAAATTAATTCCGCCAAAATTCAGGATCAGGTTTTACAGCTTTAGAGAAATTTGTACGTATTCAAGGGGAGGTTTTTTACATTTTAGAAAAGTCGTCCAAAGATATATTTATTTATACGAAACTGAAGATAAGTTTTTGTTTCGCGTAAATTTTAAGAATTCAGGATAGGTAGACTAACTTTTTTTGAAAATCAGCATAACGATAAACATAAGCATTTATGTTTCGGTAGTACGTACTCTGAACGACGCGTTGATGTATGTATTACCGTGGTATAATTTACGACACGACCTGACACTCAGAGGAACTTTTCGAAAAAAGTGCTCAAGTCATTAACCGCCAGAAACCTCTACAGTGAGCTATCTCACGATGCTACCAAATAAATAGTTTTCCAGCAATAGTTCTTTGATTGCTTATCAGTTGCTTCCTAGGTTACTGCATACATCAAATTCAAAACTTCTCCTTAGTTTTACTCAGGAATCAGGGTTTGCGTAATAATCGTTTCCCTGAATTCTTTCTAGTCAACAATTTCAATATTTTAATTCAGCGTTCTGTTTCTTTTTTCGAAACTCAGATTCTTAAATTTCTGCTTATTCATTAAGGTTTTGTACCCCCAGAGAATCGTTGCCGTGGTACATTGAAGGCATGCAGTTTTATCTAGGTAGGTTTCATATGACCGTAAACAATAACAATTTAACAATTCTAGGACTTGAGTATGCTATATTTACGTTTAGTAATAGAAAGCCTTGAGAAAAATTGCGGTATATTGCTAGCTGAAGTGAATGTGAATGGACACACTTTCTAATGGAAACCAGTATGGAGTCTAACAGTTCAACTCAAACAGGATCATTGCAGAAAACTTCTACATTATGGAACGATTTCGGGATCCATTTCAAGAAATTCATTCAAGGTGTTGATGGATTCTTCGGTCTCGCAAGATTTTCACTCCCAATGTCAGCTGAAGTTTAAACTGGTTCCAGTTCATTTATTAGAAGACCTGATTCACGGATGGATAATTTACGAGTATTTCATAGTTGCGGATTGCTACGTGAACCGAAAAAAACCCTCATCAACCATTGTAAACTATAGATCATTCAAGAGCTGTCGTAGAATTTGAGACAGTAGTAGCTAGCTCTGTTGTACTGGATCCGTATTTTCAGGGTACTTGAAAGCTGGAGAGTCTGAAATAACGACAGGTTAAAATACGATCATTTGATTAACACAACTTCCACTGACTGAAAGACATGCTAAAATGTTCACGGTTAGATTTGCGTAGGACTGTTTTGAGAATATTGTCTCGTTGATCCCCCATTGACCCAAAGGGCTCCAATACCCCGCTTTAGCAAGTAATCTACCGATCATACTCATCATGATCCTGCTTACAGATCCGATTTGATTAAACGATGAAAGTATCAGTGGAAAAAAAACCGTGGCAGCGGATGGTCGGAAAAGCGGTTCTTAATACATTGGTGAAGAAACCGGAGATGATTTAGCAGAACTCGATAACGATGACTGTATATCGAAGCTCAGCGGTATTTTCAACCGAGCAGAGGAAAACCAGCTGTAATACATATTAAGGAAATCCGCAATCGTCCAAGCTTTTGCCGAATGTTGTTATGACAATGTAAAAGAAAAAAGTCGGATTTTGGATTTGCACATTTAAGATAATAATCGAAAGATGATATAAGCATCGGATAAAGCTTATAATATTTTCAAGATAATTGAAAGGTTTTCCCGCATTGAGGAACTCTACAGGTCTGATAGTGAAGTGAAAGCTTATCTGTGTATCATTCGTGTACGTCAAAAATGAACGCGCTACATTCAAGCTTTCCGAACGTGCAACAGCCACGTGGATGACCTGCCTCATATTATTGCACTAAATAGTCCTACTCGCGGACAAGAACGTCATGTAAATGGCAGAAAAATCAGACATCACTTTATAGAGCTGTCAGAAAACGGAAAGGATCCATTCGCATTCCCGGGTATAACTGTCCAGCACTCGTTTTCGTCTAAATGAGGTTGCAGTCCGCAAAAATATGCGGAGTTGTCGGACTGTATATTCGGAAAAGGAATGGAGACTACGACCATGAAGAAAACCACACTAGGTCTGCTGGACGGCTTTCTACGGATGATACTCCTGCAATTCTACTGTCAAAGCGAACATATCTGTTACTTCGATCGTTGAATTAACCACTGAAGGAAGCGATCGCTGCAAGGAGAGGCCATTTAGCAGTCAGTAGCTTCAAAAGTATTAATATATGGAGAAAAGCTGTTAAAAGGCTTTCTAGACCAACGGTAGAAAATCGTTAATATCCAGTCGACGATGGCAGGGAATTTAAACTGTTCAGCACTACGATCTTAGGCCAAAATTGGAGTTTTTTCATGTATTAGAAAGAGCTCACAAGGCTTGCTCGCCGCGAAAATTACCGAGATCAGGAGCTACTTGCTTCAGTTTGTAACAACATTTTCATCGAAAGACATCCTTGAATCTTATCGAGGAAGCTTTCGAGAGAAAATGATTTACCTCGAAAAATTTGAGGGCGCGTTACAAGTTGTTCCCTCAATAGGGTCGTTAGATTTACACTTTAGTAAACAAGGGAGTGTAGCGCTTAGTTGTGGCTGGTGGCGTAGTTTGAAGCGTTCCTCGAGGGAACGCTTAGGTTTTATTTCGCGCAATTTGAACGCGGGACATGTCGAGAGATCATGCAGATTCTACCCACAGTAGGGCATTTTATCAGCATCCCTACTGTTAGAATTATCCTCACAATTCTATCTGTGTTTTCAACGATTTATTGCTATAATAGAATGTCCACTGACTGGGTTATTGAAGGAGCCAACCCCTTAGTTCAGCGGATTTTCGCAAGTAAGCCCCTATTTCGGTTACTACACCTTTAATCTATACTTTCTGCGCGGGTTGGTAGACATGACAATCCTTTGTAAAAAGCTTGCAATGAGCAATCTTGTTTAGCTTGTTCAATTTCATTCGCAGATACCTCAAGATTTATTGAGCCGAATCTTGGCGATATCGGCCGCAGCCGAGAAATGTTTAGTCAGATCCGATGTTAAATGGAATATTTTGGGTCCGGCAGTAGACTGGATAATTTGCATCGAAAAGAAGATTCATCGGCATTATTTTGTCACTAAGTTGATGAACCGTGGAAATGTTAGAATCGACCTCCATTGGGTCTGTTGGGAATGTCGGTGTTTGTTGGGCGGATTGATTAAACGGCTTTTCAGCATGAATCAGCTAAAAGCTGTGGAGCTTTATTAATGAAATGCCCTATGAAGCTTATATGCTACTTACATCGGCTCAATACGTAATCCTTCTTCTTCCCAACAATTGTGCAGGTAGAATATTATCCCGTTTAAAGCTATAATTTGGAACAAAATGTTAATTTTCCGGGCGAACAAAGTCACGCCACGTTTGTCCTAACCTTAAACTTGAACAATCCAACTCCGTACGTTCTGACCGAGCGTTATTCCTGTGCTACTATCACCTGTTAAGATTTATATTTCAAGGTTAGAACTTAAAGAACTCATCTCCAATGTGGGTTCTACTTAAGGGATATAAATTTTCGTTTATGATGTCCACAACTTCAATGTTCTATATATTTGAACTTACAAATTTCATCTATTCTTTTTTCTTACACCTTTCTCTGGTCTCTACGTGACGTCTATCTTTTTCTATCCTACCAATTCAAGCGGTCCTTTTTCCCTTTTCCTATCCTTCCGATTCAAACGGTCCTTCTTCCTTTTTCCTATCCTTCCATTTCAAGTGGTCCTCACCACATCAAAGTTGTCCTTCACCGACAGGTGGTTGACCGTGGAGTTGCTTGAAGGGGTCAGCGGGACATACCGTAACAGTCTTGGAAGATGTTTTTCTATTAGCCATTAGTCAACGTGAAATAAATGCAACCAAATGAAAATAAGAGAAAATTGGCAATTAGCAGTGGAACAATTGGGCGGCAATCAGTAAACACGTTTTTGCTGAGTCGTCGGTAGTAGTTAAGGAGGGGCACTTCCAAATAGCCACCAGTTATTGTCCGGTGACCTATATTTTTTCTTATCGTTTACGCGACGTCTGAACGATTGTCACTGTGGGTACCACTCCAAGAATAGAAGCAAGAAATAAATACACGAGAGCAAAGCGAAAACTGTTAAAGTAATTAGTTAAGTCCAGGGGTTCGCGTTTCGGCTTCGTCTCTTAAGAACCATGGCACTTGACTACTGCACCAGGCTGACAAGTGCTACGATTCCTCAAGAGGTGAAGCCGAAACGTCCTGGCCTTACCTAATTAGGTTTTATGCCATTTACGCAGACAGTGGTTTTGAACCAATTTCTCTCCTTAGGGAGAAATATTGCATTGTCTTCTGTTCCTGAACATAACCTAATAAACACTTCATATAATTTAGTGTAATTTTCCCTGCGCGAAAATAGAAATTGTGGTTATTACTGATTCTGATTACTATTACTGTCGTTTAAAATGCTATTTAAAAGCCGTTTTTGGCAAAATATACGGCTGCATTACAGCTGTGCCATAAAAATGCTACTTAACTGCTGTTGTGCATTCAGAATGCTGCTTACTGGCAAGAAGTTTTTAAGCAGTTTTTCGAATGCTGATTAACAACAACTATGCATAAACAATGCTAATATACTGAAAGTAGCATCTGAAATGCAAATTATATGCTATTTTACTGCATACATTAATGCTTGTTGGTTACCTGGGTATTTGCCTTTTTCGGGTTAGAAAAAACCCCAGTGAGCGTACAGAGCTATCGATTTATCAACTTCTTTTTCAGTGTAAATGTCTTAGGCATTAAAATTTAAATGTGAAATTTTATTGTTTTTTTTTTATAAACGCGTCACGTTTAAGTTTACTGAAAATATTGTAAAGTTACTATTCCATTTTTTAAATTACCTCTAAATACACGCATTTTAGTTTTGTGATTTTTTTTTTCCAATTTTGGTGAGTCACCCTACTCTCTATTTATGCTATAATCTATAACTGAAGCGACGTAACACCTGCGTAGTAAAAGAATCGCGCAAAAAAACACCAACAGTCACGCCACCAGCCAAATTCTATAGCAATCGTTTATTTTTCTTCACACAGAAAGCAACCGCTGCTTGGCTCTGTTTTCCTCCTTCGTAACCATACGCAACCATTCATAAGTTTTGCTGTGGTGAGAACGCACCGAACCACGTGATTCTCTGTTTGCGTTTGCCCAGTATAAATACAACGGAGAGAGGTGTGTAAAAAGTAACGCACACTAGCATAATCAGCATTGTACTCGCATCCAGTTTGAGAGCAGCAAAAGAGAATCCCCCCGTCAGTTGGTACCATACAAAGCGCAACCATGTCGCTCAGTCAACTTTTGAACGTCACTTCGAAGAGTGCCAGCACGGCTGGAAGCTGCCTGGCATCTGCCCTCGGCACTAGAAACAGAAGCTTTGGTCAGATATCCTCCTCGACAGTGGTGCTGCTATCATCGCAACCATCATCGAGCAGTATTATCTCCTCGCCGCCGCCATATCACAAACAACGAGCGACCGTCGCTGGAACTAGAACGATGACGACCTCGCCCTGTGCCTACAAACCCTGCGTTACGCTGGATAACATCAATCCGGCGATTAAGGTGATGGAATATGCGGTTCGTGGTCCGCTGGTTATCCGTGCCGGGGCTATCGAGAAAGAGTTGGAACAGGTAGGTTTTGTCTTCGATCCGAGGAATTCGAATCAAGTTATTTGCAACGTCATCACCTCTAATTTATGATTTTTCTCCCGTAATTTACCTCGACAGGGTGTGAAAAAACCATTCAAGGAAGTAATTCGGGCCAACATTGGCGATTGCCATGCCATGGGACAGCAGCCGATCACCATTATTCGACAGGTCAGTGTCCTCATTGTTTTGATTATTGCAATGTTTATTTAGTTTCTGCGAAAAATTATGTAACGTAGTGCACAGGCGGGTGGTGGCGGTTAGGATCAATATGCCAATTTCCAGTTGGAGGCGAAACGCGCCTGTGCCCACCAGAGCCTAGCACAACGTACAACGTCAAAAAAAGCCCAAACTCGTCAATTGGTAGTGCAAGGTTAGGATTGCGTCGTAACTGGAATTTTAGTGTTGAGACCGAACAGCAATTAGCACGATTAGATAGAATTGACTGCCACCTTCTCTTCTAATGGGGTGGAAAAATTTCAACGGCTAGCTTTGAAGCAAACTGCTTGACGACACGCTCTTATTTGCACTCGGTTGCACTTGTGTTAACAAGTTTGTCAGACGATACGCAAATGATTATTATCAATTTGTTGTCGTCCTCCTCAGTCCGCTGTAGGGGTACAAAACAAAGCCGGCGGCTGGGTATTATATTTCTGGTTTTCAGTAATAATTGCGCTAGTTTTATTGTCCCCTTTTCAAGCGTTCTGCGTCAGTCTTTATTCGGTGCTAACAGCGCATATGTGTCACGTTATGGAAGGACAGTGACGCCGGAATAAGCCTTTTTTTCTGGTTGAGTGTTCGTTGATGATATTTATAGGGGTGTCCTTATTAATGTTCTATTTTTAACTCATTGCTTGGATCTGGAAATGTTCGATTTGTCGACAGTTATTGCTGCAGTATATCAATTTTATATAGACTTAAATTGAATGGATTTTATCGCCGTCATTGTCCGATACTGGATGGTTCTGAGACATGCAC